>NC_046154.1:253055615-253158115 GCF_011064425.1 Rattus rattus
TATGCACTCCTCTTCCCAGCCCCTGACCCCAGCAGGAGTCAGAGCACCTCAGTTACATGAGAAGTCATGAAGGAATGAGGACCCCAAGGAATGACTGGTGTTCACGGAGGAGGTTTGGCTGGGCAGGGCCAGTCTGGTTAAAGAGTTCAACCACTTGAAGCAGAGCCATGGGAAACCCAAGAGTCACCGGGGGCTGGGGCCTAAGGCTATATATACTGTCCCCTTCACACCAGTCTCCCTAAAAATGGAGTACAGATCAGAACAGGGTTTGGGCTACTGACACAGGGCAGGGCAATGGCTCCTCTCATCTGAGCCCTCTCAGACCACGTATGGGCCAGGCCCTTTCTGGCTTCCAGATGTGAGCAGCTGGTCTCTCTTTCTCCATTCCTGACCACCCTGGTCACAGGAATGAAGCTCTGTACAGCCCTCTGGTCCAGGGTCAGCCTATGTCTCAGAGGGTGCAGCAAAGCCTGAATCTACCCTCTTCTAGCCTGGGGTCCCATACGGCTGCTGGCTCTCTGTGACATTGATGGGCTATGGAGAAGACAGTGGGAAGTTTCGCCCTGTCTTCTCTCTTGCACAGCTGCAGGAAGGGCAGTTTTACCTTCCACCTCAGGCATCTGCACCCTCACCTCCAGATCCCCCAGTTTCTACGCCAAAGTCTTTCTGCCTTTGGTTGAGAACCCCTCACCCATTTGTGCTCGTGACACACAATGATTCACGCCGTGCACCAGCTGTCCCCACCAGCTCTGAAGGGCTTACCACAAAAGGCCAAGGGTTGGGCCACACACCACACCTCCAGTCCTAAAGCTGAATCAGGCCCAGAATGTTCTGTTGTGGTTCTTGTTGGCTTTTAAGCTACAGACAAATTCTATGGCGTTGGAACCTTCCTGACCAAAACCCAGGATGCTACCGGTGTGCTGTAGTGCGCCGTGTACCACAGTGCCCTGCTGGGGCCTCTTCCTATTCCTGACATCGCCACTCCTGTGGACGCCAGCTGCCTTCGTTCACCTGCCCTCCAGCCTGGTTACCCGGCCCCAGCTGTAGGACCAGATGGGCCGCCTGGGGCCAGGTGAGGCTGCACTAACACAGCCGTGTACTGACCTTTGCATGTCTTTCCATCCGGCTGTAGTGTGAATCCAACTGGGCAGCTGCATCTCACGCCGGTGGCAGTGTCCTTACACGTCCGGTCACAGCCTCCGTTGTTCACCGCACATGTCTCTGGGGAGGGGAGGGGGAAAGACAGAGATGCTCAGTTTCCCCAGGAATTAGCCTGCCATCTTTCCCCATCCTGAAACCCAGGAATCTGGGCTCAAGTTTTATCTGTGGTACCCTGGCTGAACCTTGGGCTATCCATCTGTAAAATGGCGGACTTGTACCATTCACAGGGAAATGCCTGCAAATGACTTAGGGCTGTGCTAGGGTAAAGGTTATTGCCTACAGTGGGGAGGTCCGGTTTTGTTTTTTGTTTTTCTTTGTTATTTTTCTTTTTTTTTTGTCATTGTTGTTTTGCTTTGTTTTAGGGTCAGCGCCAAGAGACTAGCCTAGCAGCTACTTAGCACTGTTTTAAATCTTTGCCCTGCTTGCATTCAGACACCCAATCCTGCTGGTGACGGCCAGAAGGCATGGGAGCTCTTAAGCCCAGCCTGGTGTGAAATGGCTTCCCAGCCTGGCCATCGGACTGGGTTCCAATGGGCTGCACACCGTCCATCACCCTAGGGAGGCTCTGAGCCACACATCTGTTCCCGCTGAACCATTTGCCAAAGCATCTGGTTTTTGTCTACTTGAAGCCTGTCTAGTGCTTTCCCCCCCTTTCTGCAACATTCAAAGGGGCCAGAGTGGCTGGGGACAAAACGGAGGTCACTGAGGCTGCTGTGGGGTGAGAGTGATCTTCTGCAGGCCTGCAGAGAACTGGCAGAGCTGGCTCTCCAGGACATGTCGGCTCAACCACGGCTCTCCCAGACCTCTGGTCATTTGCCACCTGGTTTTCGTCGTGAGCACCTGGCAGGCTTGTTTCTCCGGGAAAACAGCGCCTGCATGAAGTGTCTTTCCTCAGCCTTTAATGTGGAGAGGAGAGCACCAGGCGCCCAGCTTCACAACCTGTGCTGCCTTCTCTCCTCCACTTTGCTTCACCGGGTGCCCGGCCGGCCACGTCTGCTTTTCCTGAAGGTTCTTTTGCAATTCTTTAAATGCCACGCGTCTCCTCTGCAAAGGCTTTGGCCATGAGCCCGAGTGAAGGGATGAAGGGAGACTCTTGGGTACCAGCAGTCCACACTGCTAAGTTCATCAGACTCATGGCATCTTGCCTTTGAACTCTGCCCCAGGGTAGGGGTGCCAGGAGAGGGAAGGAAGCTTAATATCCTATGTGCACTCAAACACAAGGACACAGTGGTGGGCGTCATTTGCTGCGGAGGCTAGGCAGTTCCCAGGGACAGCCCCTTCTCTCTCAAGGCCAGCATCAGCAGTAGCCATCACCCTCCAGAAGAGCCGTGGTTGCCACGGAGAGCACATGTACTGGGCTGACCTCCCTGAGTTTCAGGCTAGCATCTCCAGCTGGGGAGGCGAGGTTCCGGTGAGTGGGCTTTGTGTTCAAGGCCTGTTTCCTCCTCCTTTATGATCCTGGCTGTCTCTCCAAGGCACTTCCCTGAACTCCAGGCACCATGAAGGCTGACCTTCCTTATACTCAGGCAGGTGGGCCCCTGTGCCAGCATGGGCCAGTTCTAACTGGTTTGTAGCCCATGTGTACCCTCTTATCTTCTCACAGAGGCTTCTGCTAGGGCAGTACGGTGAGATATAAGGCAGCCCCACACCTGGGAAGCTTCTCTGGGAAGACAAGCTTCCCCCCCCCCCACCCCGCGGAGGAGGGGCAAGGTGAAGATCAAATACACTCTCCACTTAAAAGCCATAAGGCCCAGGTGCTGACCTGGAGGGTGCTCACCAAATGTTTCCTTTCCTGGGGTTAAACAAGAGGGGGAATCCTGCCGCCCACCCCATCAGAGAGCCTGCCAGCCTTTCATGCGGGGCAGCCCGCTGGAGAGGGGGCAGAAAGGCCACCTGTCTTCCAGGTGTGGGTAATCATAGCTCAGTGGCAGGGAAATGTGGGGGAGGGGCAGGGAATGCCGGCTGGGGCTGGGTGGGCCCCGAGCCTCTCTGGTGGTGAAGGTGGGGTTCAGGCATTAGGGACTATGTCCTCCGGAACCAGACCTGACAGTTTGTG
The DNA here is from genome assembly GCF_011064425.1 of Rattus rattus. Classification (NCBI taxonomy): domain Eukaryota; kingdom Metazoa; phylum Chordata; class Mammalia; order Rodentia; family Muridae; genus Rattus; species Rattus rattus. Next base: position 253,058,833 of record NC_046154.1, read on the forward strand.
AGTCCTCCTTTCCCTTTGATGGGGCTTGGGATTTAACCCATGAGGCCTTGGGGACCTGCTGACCACATCTGTGTATTTTGTAAACTGAGATTGAGTGAGGGAGCTGGGCTCTGGCACAGTGGTCACCCATCCTTGTAGACCCACTGCAAGACAGTCTCTCCCATGCCAGGCCATCAGCCCTTCTTGCATTGCCCCAGCCAAAGGCTAAGTCCTCAGTGACCTGGAAGGCTTCTGCGTCTGTTCCTGGCTGCCAGCCCCAGAGCCTACAGCATCTCATTACAATGATCGCCAGAGGCCATACCCTCCCTCTGCCTGCCATGTTTCACCTCTCTACCTTCTCAGTTCCCGGCCCTCACTTCCTCAGTGGGGAGCCTGGTGGCAGTGGTTGTTGGGGTCTGCTTGGCTGGGCAAGGATCCTAGCTAGCATCCTTCAGCCTGCCTCTGGCAGACCTGCTCCAGGGGCCTGCCTGTGGTCTGTGCAGCCACACGCATGGTTGGATGAAACTCCCAATTCCCTGCATCCTCCCTAGCAAAGGAGCTCCCTGCCCCAGGAATGCTCTTCTATCCATCCCATTGGGGCGGAGCCTGTACCATACCTTCCTGGGGACTTGATCAAACCACTTCTTCAGAGCTCCCAACTACAATCTCTATTTTTACTGTGGCTATGCTGTCACTGTCCTGTGATGTCACAGCCAAAGTGTCCCTCCTCTAGACCACTGTTTCACCCTGAGTAGCCAAGTGCTTTTGGGAGAACATTCCCTGAGCGGTTTGGTGCTGGGCCTGGTCTCCATAGGCCCTCCATCCTCCTGTAGCACCAGGAATCACTCCTGCCCTCTCCACCTCAGCCATATTGTTCCGAGTGAGGGATACCACACAAAGCAACACATTTAGAGCCCACCGAGGTCCCCTGAGGGGCACAGGCTGGCAGGGTGGGCCTGAACATCCTGTCTCTAAAAGTTTCCAATTAGAAGCTCCTGGGTGCTGCTGAAGGCACTGTCAGCCTGTATACTGCTCAGCTCCTGTCTTAGAGGACCTTAAATACAGCCTTACCTCTCTGTCCCCCAAGACTAGAAGTCCACCTACATCTGATGTTTGCCCACTACTGTCTCAGAGAAGGTACTGCTGTCCTTACGATGGGTGGGAGATGACAGTTGGAGTCTATAGCAGAATATTCCAGGGTTTGGGGTTTCTCACCTTGGCCTCTGGTTTCCATCTCAGCTCCTGAGCTAAGGTTGGACCTGGTAAAGCCTGCATCTGCCCACCAGAACTATGGTACTGGAGTGTAAGGGAAAGAGAGTTTCTCTCAAGGGTCAGAGGCAAGCTCTTTTATGATCATGGGAGAGTTCCATATCTCTCTGTGTCCTGACTCCAGGTGAGAGCTACTGGGCTCTACCATTGGCTGTCCCACCCCTTCTGCAAGAGAACCACCTTCTAGAGGAAAAGCCCTACTCATCTGAGAAGGTGCCCTCTTCTCTGTTACCCTCAAAAGGGCTCAAAGCAGTCCAAAAACCTGACACTTTTGGGAACAGTACCGAGGGTCAGAGAAGGAGTTTGCTTGTGTCAGAATGGCTGTCTCGCCGTGGCTCAGCAAGATCTAATGAGAGGCCTGCGTTCAAGAATGATTCAGAGAATTTCCAGAGAGAGACTGCAGAGCACCAAGCCTATCTCCAGGCAGCCCTGGTGACTTTATGGTCATAGAGAAGCAGCCTGTGTGTCCGGGTCCTACGGTCATAAGGGAGCTGGCATGCTCACCGCGCCGTGACACATCAGGCTGTGGAGGTCACTAGACTAATCCAGAACTGGGGCCTTGGTGATAGATCCCCAGGGTGGCCTAGTGAGGAAGCATGGTGATGGCCCTAGACAGGTGGAGGTGTGTACCCATGGTGGCAGGGCCCTAACAGAGGGATGCAAGGACCAAAGGCCAGCTGTGTGGGAGCAGCCCCTCGTGCAGGTTCTGCAGGTTGGCACTGCCATTGATCAGCAAGTTCCCTGAAGAACCGTCTTATCCGAGTGAGGCTTAAACTTGAGCTGAGGAGTCAGTCAGGACAGGCTCCATGTACCCACGGGCTGTGCACGCATGGAAAACCCTTTACACATGGATGGACATCCTGATCTGCTCATGGCAACGACGGTGTTCACCATGTGGCTTTGGAATGGCTTTGGAATACACCAGGGTAGCTGTATGAGTTCTCTACAGGCTGGTCTGTAATTGTGACCAATTCACTCTGGGTGGCACATTTCAGACCTTCTGCACGTGGAGCCTGGCATTCACTGTCCACTACTGAGTCACTGAATAATCCTTTCTGAGTGGCTCTGAGCTGGGCAGATGTGCTCAGGACCCAACCCTGGTCTCAGGGAGACTACAGTCTAATGGGCAGCCTGGAGGCCACTAAGACAGTGTCTTGGCCACAGAGATGAGCTGACCTACCCAGGAGCCAGCTGCTTCCCAGTGGAGATGGTACAGGGCTAACACCTTGCTTTTCTTACTGGCTTCTGTTGGGTGGCCCCTTTAGTTAAAAATGAAGTCACTGGGGCTTAGAAGCCCACAGTCCTATGCTTTCTGAAGCCCAGTCATCAAGATGACATTATTTGGTTGGTTGTCCCCTCATCCACCACACGGCTTCAGGAGGAACCATACCTGGCTAACCCTTCTATCCAGTGATCAGCACAGGTCCAGCATGGTGGGGGTGGCTCCCGCTCAGTGATAGAATAAGCAAGCGGGGGCTTGGGAGGTTACCCCTAAGGAGTAACCCAGGGCATGGGGAGTAAGTCCAATCCCGTGTCGGTCCTGGCCAGGAGAAGTGCTGAAGCTGGGCTAAGGAGAGCAGCCCCAGGGTTCACGCCCAGTAGGGCAGAGTTCTGTGACAGATTGGCACGAGAGCTGGGGACAACCCATTGGCCAGTGTGCCAGACCTTGCTTCTGCAAGCTGGAGGCTGTTAGTCAAAGACCTGACTCTTCTTTCTGGAACACTGGCTCCCACTTGTGTGCACCCGGCCTTCCTGAGGGCTTGTCAACAGTGTAGTCTTCTCCTCCCAAGAGGCTCTGACTGGGGTGTATGTGTGGGTGGGGTGGGGATGGGAGTTTCTTCTGTGGGCCCAGCACCCAGCATCAGGTCTATCCCTTGAAGACCTGACCCTGACGGGGAGCTGCCGCAAGCTCTGGTTACATCTGTTTGGGCCTCAGTCAGGGTGGGTCCATCTGCCCTTTAGCCTTACAACTGGCTGTAGCAGCTGTGAAGGAGCCAGCCACTGGCCCTCTCCATCTACCTGTCGACTGACCTCTGACCCTCTCCCCTCAGCTGACTACTGACCCTCCCCCAGCTCCCTTCCCTCTCCCTGACGTAGCTGTTACACGAGGTCTCCACTGGGGGCACCTCAAGTCCATCTGTCGTTAGACTTGTGTGGCAGGTTTGTATCAGTCACCGTGTTGGGCATAATGAGCGAGGTCTCTCTCTCATGCTCTGTCCTGTCACTCGGCAGGGAGTGGCAAATGCCCGGGTCGGGGCAGGGCAGGGGAAAGTGTAATAAAATGAGAGGTTCAGAGGTGTAGGACAAGGTTCCCAGGGGAAGCAGGAGAGAAGACTGCCTACACACAACGCTAGTACCACCCAGGGCTGCCCCGCACCCATGCTGCTCCGAGGGTCTGGCAGGCCTCAGAGGCAGCCTTCGTGCTCTCTGGACTCTGTCTTCTTAGCACAGCCTGGTGGTGCTGAGGCCCAATGAGGCCTTTGCTGATAGTGGCCTGGCTGTGCACCATCCTACAGACCTTAGGGAGACAAACTACTGTTAAAGGAAGTATCTTCTGGAGCGCCGAGGGGTCTCTACTCTAGGGATTCTGGGAGCGCCAGAGAAGAGCTGCACCTAAGGAGGTTGGGATGTTTGCATGGTTGCTGGGAAAACAGAATCCAACTTGGAAATCCATGTTTGCAGAAGGAGACCTGGAAGGAGCTGGAGGACAGAAAACCCAGGAGAGAGACCGAAGCCTGCAGAAGGACCAGCTTCTTGTCTATACTAAGTAACGGCCGAGGCTTTTCCTTCAGTCAGAAGGCAGGAACAGGGGCTTTAAGATACAAGCCCATCCTGTCCTTCCTGCTGTGAGGTCCAGAGTTCCGGGAAGACGAAGGATGCTCACAGGAGGGGAAGTTCACTCCTGGGAGGGGGGAGGGTGGTGGGAGTGTCATGTCTGTTCTGTGCATGGCTCAGGGAAGAACACAGCCAGGTCACGCAGCTGGTGAACATCTGGGTCTGTACTCTTCCAGGTCACATGGTTGGTGGATATCTGGGTCTGCGCCCTTTGTCTATGTGGGGCTGTCCTCTGGGCTAGGCACGACACAGTGCTCTGCAGCGGGCAGATCCTGTGCTGAGTCTCCATCGGCGGCTGTTAATATCCACTGAGCATGCCCTCTCCTGCCCCACGCACAAGCACGCAGGGCCACACTGTCCGGCTGCAGGGACGGTGTGTGTCACTAGGGACCTGTGATTAGCCAAGAGGCTGCTCAACAAAGCCCCAGTTCAGATTTCAATGGCTGCCCCAGAAAAAATGACCCTTGGGCTAGAGCAGTCAGTATGCAGGGTCTGAGGGGAGCCTCTATGTGAGGCAGCATGCCTTTTCTCCCAGCCTGTGAGAACCTAGGGGTGGAGATTGCTTTCTTGGAAGGGTCTAGATTATGGGTTCCTGGCCGATCTTTGGTAAACCGATACTTAATTACACAGCTCGGCAGGAACAGCTGGCCAAGGTTAGGCCAAGCCCTGGCACTCTCTCCTCACCATGGACCTGCCTCAGGATTGATTCCCTGCTGGTGTCCCCAGGCCTGGCAAAGTGGGAACACTGAGGAGAGGCCTGTATGTGAGCACCAGCTCCGGGCTACACACAGCCAGAAATGGCACACAGGGCTCCTTCAGGATCCTCTTGGGAACTCAGCTTCAACCCTAAACCAAGCGAAAGGGAAACCAAAGCTCAAGGACGGGAGATGGACCCTGGCTGGTGTCTGGGAAGCCACGATGGAGGCCAGGTATGGCAGAAACTGGGCCAGAATGAACTGGAGGGAGGAGCCCCTGCTGCGAGGTTGGACTTCTGTCTAACCATGGGGTCCATGCTATAAGAACAGTTATATATCCGTATCAACAAGCTCCATCTTGGAGGAACCGGAAGTCGTTCCCCTACTCTCTCCCTATCCCCCGCCTCTGACTCCCGCCATTTTGTCCATGGCAGTCTCGGAACCCTGCTTGAGAGAGACCTGAGAGGCGGTCTGCTTGCCCTGGCCCACATGCTCAGTTCAGGGGGACTTGGCTAGAGAGACTCAGAAGGCAAGCTGGAGGTGAGGGAACAGGTCGGGTCTTTCCTAGGAAGGTAGGCTGGGAGGAAAGAACGTCATGGGTTTGTCTCTTTCTACTCTGGTGAAGACCGGTCTGGATCGGGGTGGAAGAGGGTCACGCTGTTTTCTCGAACCTTCCATTTGTGGCACGGAGATATACACGGCCACTTGAGTGCTGGCAAGACTGGGGCTTGGTTAGCAGAAACATCAGGAGTCAGGCACGGGCAGTGTAGTTAGTGGTACAGGGCTCTGAGGTCACATATAGGAAGGTTTGGGGGGTACACAGGTCAAATCCCAGAGGGCAAGGAGCTGAGGAAAGCGGTAAGGATTGTGCCAGGGAGGATGGCTGTGTCCCCAGCTAAGTACTAGTGGGGTGAGAGACAGGGAGGAGGCTGGGTCTCTAGAGACAGGTAGTGTGGCAGGGTCGTGAGACGCAGCCACAGGCCCAGGCAGGAAGAGGGTATACCCTGAGAGGGCTGAGATCAAGAAGCATCAGAGGGTCAAAGGTGCCTGGGCCCAACTATGACAGATAGAACATGAGTCATGGGAGAGGAGGGCCCACATCAGGGTTGCCTTCCGCCTGTGAGGCTCACCTCACAGTTATGCTATCCCTCAGCCGGCTGCTAGACAGTAGAGTCCTCTAGCCAGGCTTGGTCTCCAGGCCCAGAAGTGCTGCTTCTGTGGCTTTGTATAGCTCCTGTCTTTCAAGTCTTAGTTTCTTTATCTGGGGGCAGCCAGAGGTACCGTTCCTCTTTTCTTTGGTAACCCCGGCAGGATTGCCCACCTCTACCCATTCTACGGTTCGAGAGCCAAATAGCCATTAACTCCCATCAGCCCCAGACGTAAGCTGACTGAACTCAGGGAGGGAAGTGACTAGACACACGTGGGATCAGTCTAGAAGGTGGGTGTAACTTGGTCACCTGATCCTTTTCGATTTTGCCCAGTTTCTGGAGTTCTGTGGGCAGTTGGGTCCTGTGAGCACAGAAGGGGCACACAGGTGACACAGAGCTGTACTGAGGCCCAGTGGAAGTATGAATAGGACATGAGAGCTGGAGGTAGCCTTACCAGAAAGAATCATCCTAAGTATGGCACTGGGCAGTGATGGGTGACCCACTGAGGCAGGGAGCCCAGGACAGGAAGAGGGTACACCCAGAGGGACAATGCCCATCCAGATAAGTGGAGTGTGGGCTGGGAAAACGAGGCGTGGGGAGTAGGACTGTGGTATGTAATTGCCAGCAGGGAGTGGGCAACTTGTAGGGAGATGCGAGTGAGAGTCCAAAGCCTAGACTCATGAGGCTTGAGACAGTGTGGCAGTGTGGACCCCCTTAGTATAAGCCATTGTCACCTTTAGTTTCCCTACCCCACAGTTCTCTAGCCCCCTACCTCTTCCTGGACCTTTCACAATGCAGCAGACCTTGGGGTGCTGTCCTGCCTACCACACTCTTTGACCTCCAGCTCCTCTGAGGCTGGTTGGGTAAGTGCGAGAGACGAAGAGACGCCCACCTCAGACTCTGCTGGAGAAGGCTGCACCAGGAAGCTCCTCCCAGCAGGACACCTCCCAGCCACGAATGAAGCTACCCTCACCCCCATTAGCTGCTTGGTCAGGCACTAGAGGCCTTGGTGGGGGAAGTGGGAGAGTGGAAGGGCAGAGACAGACACTGGGAGACAGGACTGGGGGAGGACAGGCAGAGCCAGTGCTGGCTTCACCCTGCCCACTCACCTACCAAACTCACAGCTGCCCCCACTCTTGGGCTTGCATTCCGGGCCACCTATGCCAACAGCTGGCAAAAGCTGCCCCATGCTAGCCGCTTTTCCCATGTGGGCTTATATTGTCTTCCTGACAGCTCTAGTGGGTATGCAATGTGCAAGTGCCAGTGCAAAGATGTCTCCCAGAGAGCTAAGATACAACCCTGGCAGATGTGGCTCCCAGGGGCCTTGTAGGTTGGCTCCAAGGCCAAAATCATCACCTCTCTTCCAGGTCTGGGCCTTGCCTATGCAATGCCTGCTGCTGATGGCTCATGGACACTGGGCTGGATTGAAACTCTGACCATCAGGGGGAACATTTATGAAGAGGGCCTTTCAGGTACAGAGGGACAGGGAAGGATTTGGGGGGCAGGACTCCTACCCTGTAAACCTAAGACACCCCCTCTCAGACTAGGCAGTGTCCTATTTACTCTGACGCGCATAAGTATCCAGCATCCATTCCCGGACAGACTCCAAGAGGAAGCAGGGAAATGTGTGCTTGAGAGGGTTGGGTAAGAGAGGTGCAGAGTCGGCTAGGGTAGTGCAGCTCCTCTCTCTGTCCTTATCAACCATGTCAGTGCCACCTCAGTGAAGCCTGGGTGGAGTACAAAGCTGGAGTCACAGCCCTGGCCACAGGCTTCCTGCTCTCCCGAGGGCTCCTGTAGAGCCCCGGCTGGCTGGCTGTAGGCTCTGCTCCTTGGTGCCTTTGGGAGAACAGACTAGAGCCTGCACGCCTGCTAACAGAGCTTTGGGTTGCTCTGTGACTGATGACTGGCTTTGGATTTGGTCCCTGCAGGAGCCCACCCTAGCTGTGCTCGCCTCCCTTCTCAGAACTTGGGGCCTGCAGGTGTGATTTGGGACAGATGCCTTTGGGGTTGTGGGGATCCAAGGAAGCAGCACTGTGGAGGAAGGGAGATTTGGCAGAGGGACTGAAGACGCTAGGCTGTCAGGGAAGGGGGGTCCCACTGCAAGGACTGAGCGGAGGCACAGTTCACACTGCTCAGTAGGGTCTCACATGAGCAGGTCTGGCTTGGGAGCTTCTGCTATGGACAGGAAGACTGGGAGCCCTGGGCTGGATCAATGAGAGAGAACCACTGTGGGCTGTGCCTTAGCAGAGGGTCCTCAGCCTTGGCCGGACCAGTTATAACCCATAAGACACGAAGGCTGATGCTGACAGGATTGTGTTAGGGGCCCTGTGCTGGGAGGCCTCCTTAGATGGTTTGGTCTGAATGAATTCTACACCTCCCTGCTCTCTGGAGGGTTCTCGCCCCACCCCAAGAAGGATAAGGATGGCTTCATTGGAGTTTTCTCTCAGCCAATGGGGTAATACTCTGTTGTCCCGCCAGGGATGGAGCCATCTTTGTCCTGAGAAACCATTGTACCGTCCTTCTGTAATGTTATCACCAGGGTCGGTTAGCCTTTCCTGTCCTGTCTGGTGCTGACAGGAACGGGGCTCTGAGCCTGCAAAGCCACCTGCACCATAACACGAGTGCTGCTGCAGGATTGAGCCCAGGCTGGGTCACGTCTAACCTCTAAACCGGGAGCCTTGTAATCAAAATAACGCAGCTTGGGCAAAGAGTAGCAAGTCCCAAGAGGGAGCTGGGGGGCTTAGAGACTGACACGTCCCTCTATGGGTCACATCCTCTGGATATGTGTGTGTGTGTGTGTGTGTGTGTGTGTGTGTGTGTACATGCGATTTGGTTCCGGCTCACAACCATGAGGGTGATAACTGACTCATAGGCATCTAAGGAATATGGCCTCTGTGGTCAGGGCAACAGAGTCTCTCTTGGAAAGTTCCTGGTTCTATCAGTTAGAGTGGGAGATGTGGTCTCAATCATGCTTTCCCCACTCCTCAAATAAAACCCATCCATAATAACTCCGGGCTGAAACCCAGGGTCATCTTGGAGGTTTTATGACAACAGGACATGTGGTCTTCACTCTGGTGAACCCCAAGTATCCTGGCCTGCCTTATCACACTTTCACCTTGTCCTCTGGTGGAAGCTGGTTAGTACAGGGGTCAGTACACAACCCAAGGAGCCAGGTGGCCCGGGCCTTGGCCTATCACGGAATTTCCTGTCCCTCATTTTCCTCTCCCGCTGCCAGGTGCTTCTCCTTGGCCTGTCCTCCCTCCCTCCTGTCTCGTGATCTCAGGGGCCCAAGCCACCTCCAGCCTCAGACTCTCCCAAGGCATTCCCTCTCTGAGGCCGACACCATCAGCTTGACTCAGTTCTAACTCCCCTCCCTCTCTCCCTGTCTGTCTGTCTGTCCACACGTGGCCTGTCTATGAATCCGATGCCCAAGTATGCTCTGACAAGAAACAAAACAGGATGCTCACCTCTGCTATTCTCCAGATCTGTGTCTATTTAGCACAATTAATGCCCTGAGTGCTGTCCTGCCTCACTGAGGGGTCTGAAGTCCTAGAGCACCCAACTCTCTCACAGGGGCCTCTTTCAGAGAGAAGTTCTGAGAGTTCATACACTTTCCAGCTGGGGCCTCCACACTAGTGTTACAAAATGAGGTGACCTCGCTAAGACTTTCATGCTCTGACCTCCAGGACCCGCATGGCCACAGCCCCTAAGGCCCTTAGCTGTGTAGGGTAATGAGTGACCTGGGGCAAGCCAGGGAGACTCAGTTTCCTTCTCTGAGAAATAAAGACTCTCCTACCCAACCTTACAGCTGGAAAAGTTTATCCGAGGCTCACAGTGCCACCGAGCAGGTTGGGACAACCCTGGAGGCTGTAGCTGTGAGGCCCAGGAGGCACAGGCAGCTGGCATTGCCTCTAGGCCAGCCACTTGGAACAGGGACCCACTGATGGGCGGGGGAAGGAGGGAATGCGAGGTGGGACCCTGTACTAAGAGTGGGTTTTTTCCCATCCCTTTCTCCTCAGGCTGAGCTGGCAGCAGACTGAGCAGCAGGTCACCTGAGAGCAAGGCCAGAGTTCCATGCTGCACAGAACCCCTCCCACCCGGGTCCCAGTGGCCACCAAGTCTCAGTGTGGCACCCCTGAAGCCTAACATTTGCGTTGGTTTCTACGGGAGCAGAGGTGGTTTATGCTCTCAGGCCACTAGACATGGGTGCTGGGTTCTTTGCTACAATATGCGAACAAAGAAATCAGCGTGTTCGATGGAGGGCAAACGGTTTTACAAAGGAAAACAACGAGTTCCCATCTGCGTTGGGGCCTCCCCGCCTTCACATATAACACACGGAGACCCCACACCTCACACACAGACACACATCCTCGTGCTCACCCACATGCTAGCACATGTACGGGCTCACACAGCAGCACACCTCCCCGCCAGCATCTATCTGTACACTCACGCATCAGTGCCCAGGTTCTCATACTCCCCGAGGCTGGCGTGTCACACGTGACCGCATGCCGGGACCCCCCCAGGCCAGCATTCATTCACACTTACCCACACACCCAAAAGGGCAGGGAGAACAAAGGAAGTGGAAGAAAAGTGTTACCCATGAGGAGCCGCCGTTTCACACGCTTGTCCACATCAGCTACTGACGTGGCATTGAACTGAGAGCGCTCAATTGCAGCCTCATCCTTCTCTAGAACACAAGTAAGGGACAAACACGGAGCCAGTGGTTAATGAGAGCCCACTTCCCGCGGCCCAAGACAGTCAGCCTCTTGGCGTGGTGCACACAAAGCCAACACAGCATGCCGGGTCAGCGCGGTGCCCTCGCCAAGGGCTAATCCCAGGAACTTCCAGGCGGGTGTGCTCAGGGCAAAGCAGAGAGGCAGCAAGGGTGGGAGGGATTGCATGCAGACGAGGAAGGTGGCCACGACACAGACCTGGACACAGCGGGCACACAGGGCCCGTGTGCAGACGGGCGGGGTGGGCGGCTGGGGTCAGAGCAGGAAGCCCGTGTGGAGGACACGGATGCAGACAGCATGCCATAGGCTCACAGAGAGAAGCGGTTACAGGTCCCTGTGGCTCTAGCACGTACGACACAGAAGCACAGGACAAGGGGACAGGTTTGCGAGGTCTGGTGATGGATATACCTGCGACAGCAGATGCCCTGTTACAAGGATGCTGCCACTCATGCAAAGTTAAGGACAAAACTCACAGAGAGACACACACATACATACACACGGAACGCTGGAGCCCACTGGACAGACAGAAAATCCAGGGATCTGGGCAGCACTGGTTGCCTGCTTGTCTAGAGGACCAGAGCTAAACATTCAAGTGCTTGACAAGGGCTGCAGAGAAGGATCCGTCATTTTTTAGGAGCATGCGGGAGGGAAACGGCCCAGGCCGGCCAGGGAACCCCCAGCCACTGAGTACAAAGCTGTCCCAAGATGCTTTACTGGGCCTGGTGACAGGGAGCAAAGCGGGACAGGAGGTTTCTCATCCTGGCCAGGAGTTGAAACCACAGTGGCTGGAGCTGGGTGGGGGTTGGGTGGTGGATGGTTTCTAACAAGAGGGGACGGACAGGAAGTGTGAGCTTGGGGAAAGAGATCCAAGCAGGGACTGTCACATGCACCAAAAATAAGATGAGACAGGGTGAGTGAGGAAGACACAGGCAAGAAGGGTTAGACCCAGGCTGGAGTTCATCTCCCCAGCAGCTGTCTGTGCTGGTCCAGCCGCTGCAGGGCAGGCTCGACTGGACATGGGAGAATGGGACAGACGAGACAGAGGGGAGACCGGAGTGGCTCAAGGGAGCTCTGGGCAAGACAGTGATGAGAGAGAGAGAGAGAGGTCAGAGGACAGGAGGTTCTAGATGGGATCAGGCTGCAATAGAGACACTGGTCTGAGACCTGGTTTGGTTTTTAATCTTTTTTTTTTTTTTTGATTGGTTGGTATGGTTTTGGCTTTTTGGCTCTGAGAAATGACTAATGAATGTCAAGTTGTCAGACAAGACAGGCAATCAGGGACCATCACGAGAGAAGCAGCAGGAATGAGGTAAAACGAAATCAAGAATGGCTGTCTGAGAGAAGAGACCACACAGAGGAAGGGAGAGCCACCACAGGCAGCAGGATAGCCCCAACCACAGAAGGGATAGCCTAGGACCCCCTTCCCAGACTAGCACCCGGCTTTCCAAGACACCAAGGAGCAGCGACAGGGGGAGGGATAAGACAGCAGCTTTGGGGACACGGATACATACATGGGTTCAGCCAACACCTTTCTGTCACTCAAAAGCCCCTCAAGAAACACCCCTCAGGTTGATCATAAGAAATGGGGCCATAGCAAAGAAGAACCAAGCATGACTCCCACTGCTCATCTTGGGTCCTAACGAGCAGACCTTTGACTCCAAGGTCTAAATTCTTTTTCTCTTAGTTTTTTTTTTTTAATCTCGCTATTATTATTTTCGAAAAGAGGGAAAAAACATATTAGTAACTATTGCACAAAATAACCACGAATGTTCAAGCTGCCCTTGGGGACGTGGGCCTGGAAGAAGGAAATGGCTGGGTCTCACTCAGGACTCCAGGGAGCAAGCAGGTAAGAGGACAGGAGCTGCTGAGGAGAGGGGCTTCGGGAGGGCGAGGAAGTCCAAGGGAGAGCCGGCCAGCTCAGAACGAGAAGCAGTCCCAAGCGCACACGCCCCGCGCAGGGTGCACGCCCCACCCTCACGGTGAGCCATGGGCTGGGGAACTCAGTTTCCACCTGGCAGCCTGCAGCACCCAGACCTACAAGTGCCGCGCAGAGTCATTGTGGCTGCCAAGGCTCTTCCACACCAGAAAATTCCAGTGCATCAGGGACAGATGATACTCCCCCGCCCCAGCTGAAGCGTCCTGCTGCAGACAATAGGGAGACCCAACCTAGATGTCCCTAGGGAACTGGTCCCATGGGACCAAGAGACCGGAGGTAAATCCTCATAGAAGCTGCCCTTGGGATGCCTGCCACACCCATTGGCCTTGTGGGTGCTTCTTCTTCTTGTCTCCCCTTTGTTTCCTCCAGGATTGGGGGGCCACACAAGGCACCTGCGGGGGGCAGTGTGGCACAACGTGGTACTAGGTTACAGTGCCTACTTACCGATGCACGTCCGACCATCGGCGTGTGGGCGACTTCTGGTGGCAGCCACACATGGGGCCCGTGTCCGTGTCCTGCAGCTGTGCTGACAGCCTCCGTTTCCATAGTTACAGGTTACTAGTTAGTCCCAAAGTGTACACACGTGTGTATAAACAGAACAACAACAGAAATTGTTAGTTTACAGGCACTGGTCATTTTTTGGGGGGGGGCAGGGTGGGGGTAAGGAAGTAGAAGTCTGAGGTGGCGAGGGAACGGCATTTCGAAGACAGATGGTAGTGGAGACTCATCTCTGTCCCTGAGGCCCTTCAGGGTGTCAGGTAGGAATGAATGCTAGTATCTGGAGGTGAATGAGGAGTAGACTCGGGGCCTCACATGGGAGAAAGAGAGAGGCTAGATGCACATGCAAGACACTTTAACCACATTGGTCCCGTTGGGGCAAATGCCTGTTAACATTGGGGACATACAGGGTCAGTTGTAGGGGAGAAGACAGCCATGGTTCACAGTGATATTCATTTTTGTAGTTCTTACTATCTATCCACTCTTCCTCACAGCCCTGACCCTGGAACTCAGCAATGCCCAGAGAGGCAGAACTTAAGCAAATTTATGTCATCTGGGGTGTATGCTGGGAACGACCTACATTATGTGGTTGGTGATGTCTGTAGCCGGACAACCTAGGGCCCTTCATCCCAGATGCTCCCTGGCAGCCTGCACCCATGGAAAAGGGACCGAGCCAGGAGCCAGTCTGAAGTAGGGAAATGATAAGTTCAAGTTTATTTAAATGAAGACTGCCACTGTCTGGGGCAGGGGGAGGAGAGACCACCAGATGAGGACAAGGATCTAAGTCAGATCTCTCCCAGGGGCTCTTGGAGACTCTTTATTACTCGAGGTGGCCAAGATGGCTGCCACCTAAGTGCCAGGACATCATGTCTCATAGAGACCTTGAGTGGATGTCTATTCTCTGTCTGCATGCATTATCCACTTATGAAGTTAGTCTGAGGCCAGGCCTGATTAGAGGAGCATCGAATTCCAGATCTGAGAGCTTCATTAGTCGTGCCTACTAAGTAGGTCCATTCAGATGGCTGTAAGGGGAGAAGTCACTGGAGGTGACATCATGGCTTCCACACATGGCAGAATGGACCTCTGCAGTCACGTTTCGCACATGTTTCTCCTTAGGAAGGGATTATCATGACCCTCTGGGCTCACTTGTCCCAAGAGCCATTGGCCCCTGAACCTTGGACAAATGATGTCTCTATAGCAGGTAGAGACAGAATAAAAATGGCTGGACAGGATATCTATCTGGCCTCTCAACACAGTCTTCAGCAGCCAGAGCCTTTCGGTGGTGTCCTCCTCTTGACCCCACTTCCATGGAAGTTAGATGGCCCACAGGATCTCCTCCATGAAGTCTGTCCTTTCTACACTTAGGAATGGTGGTGACAGGCCCTGAGTTTCCCCAGCACAGTGTTCCCTCATGAGAACAAAAGCCCAGGGCTCAGGAGCGGAACATGCTTAGGTCTCAGGGGATGGGACAATCTTAGGATGGTCATTATGCTTTGGGGTTTTGTTTTGTTTTGTTTTTAACTGAGAATTCTCTTCAGAGTGGTCACAGGGGGATCTTGGAACAAGGCATCCAGAGTACCACAGACAGTTCTTCTCTGGCTCTGCATGCTGGGCTCTGGGAAGACCAAGGGATAAGAAAAGGACCCTAGACTCTGGAGGGTTAAGGGTTGGGGTATGGAGCCCTAGTCTTTCTCTACTAGTCTAGAGCTTTCTGGGTCCAGCCTGGGCTCCTGACCAACTCTAGAGTCCAAGGTTCTTGAAATACAAGTGAGCTCGGGGCTCACGCAGGTCTCCCGGGTCCTGTGTGTTGGTCATCATCATCTGCCTTGTTTGAGGAAGGGTCTCTTCTTGTTTACCACTGTATATCATGCTAGCTGACCTGTGGGCTCCCAGGCACTCTCCTGTCTCCTCCTCTCATCTCACTACAGAAACACTGGGACAGCAAGCACACAGTGCTATGTATCTAGATTTACATGGGATCTGGGGATTTGCTCTTCCAAGACAGTGTTATTTTTTTCAAGACAGTGTTTCACTGTGTACACCTGGCTTTTCTGGAACTTGCTCTGTAGACCAGGCTGGCCTCAAACTCACTGAGATCCACCTGCCTCTGCCTTCTGAGTACTGGGATTAAAGATATGTACCACCACACCACCACCACCCAGTTTTGTTTTGTTTTTCCCAAGTCATCTTTAACCACGCCTCACACTCAGAAGGGACCAAAACCAGACCCCCTGGGTCCCATCTTCCAGGGAAGCCATAGGGCTTGTCCCAATTCCTTAAAATTAGGCTTTCTATACCTAATCAGGAAGGGTGGGGGCTTGGGAACCCATGGCCCAGTACATGTTCTAGGCTGGGCTTAGACCTTTTCTGACCCTGTGATGACTAGGGTAGAGGTCTTCGCTTTCCATAGACTCTGGATTCTCCCCAGTCTTTCCAGCCAAGCCAGATACCCAGAGGAGCCTTTTGGGTAAGCCTTCTTGTGGGGCATTTGTCTCAGATAGATTAAAGGGGCAAACTGGTCCAGTGAGCTCACTAGCGCCCTCTTTCTAGTGTTGGCATGGAGCAAGTCTTTAGAGGCTGTGTGGTCTGGGGCCTGTGCCTGCCTTTGCCCTCACTTAGCACGAGGACCAGGAGAGCCATTGTCAGCTCCATCTGCTCTGAGAGTGGTCAGGTAGCGTGTGTTTCCTTTGAAGCTGGAAGTCTCCATCTGTGGGGACAGGCCAGGGTCCAGGCCATCTTTGTTCTGCCTTGGTGACAGCCAACGTGCATGTCTTTGCTGTTCCTTGGGAAAGAGCTGGGCGTAATGAGAAAGGCTGGCCCATATCCTGACCGTAGGCAGATGTTATCCTTGAAGTACCAGAGCAATTATCTTCTTCATCAGAACAGATGTTTGCGATTCTGCCCCAGCCGCATGCGGTCTGAGGTGGTGATAGAGTGCATAGACTGTGCAGGGCTGAGGGGTGGAGGTTGGGGGCGGGGCTCCTGTCTGTGGCTTTGGGGAAGCCATCATCCATGCTGACACGAGACCTTCTGGCTGTGTGGCTGCTTTGAGGTCACCCATGCTTTGTAAATAAGCCCACTAAACTCATTGGCTCCTCAAGCTGGACTTGGGCGGAATCATACTCCTGTCTATCATTATCTAGGGTGAGCAGGCACTCGTTCACATCTCTGAAGGAAAAGTTCATGAAACGCTGGAGATGGAAGTGACTTCATTTTGGGAGCTGCATAGGTAGCATGGGAGGATGGAGCATGAGCCCCAGGGGACAGGGAGAACAGCAGGCGCTCATGGGTCCCCAGGGCCTTGGCAACTGTTTGTGGAAGGTGAGCTGAGAGAGTCACAGTGGCTGGGGATGGTGGTCCAGCTGTCTCCTACCCAGACTGGAGGAATAAGGGAAAGCTGTGGTCTTTATGGCGGCAGCGTCAGTCAGCTCAGAAGCTGAAGCCCAGGAGGCCAGGAGCACATCCTCAAGAGTCAGAAGAGCCTCCTCTGGCCTGTTTCTGTATCCAAGCATGAGGCTCATGAAACCTGGTTCCGCTGAGGTATCCCCATGGCCAGTGAGCTGAGCCTGCAGCCCAAGGCCTTCCCACTAAGCTGTTGGCAGGGTGCGTTGCATCTGATGCTCTGGAAGCCTCTGGAGGTCTTAAGCTCCTGTTTCCTTTCCTAATTCCATTCCTACTCAAGCGCTGGATGCTCATGGTAAGAGGTTGCATAGGGATGGGCGTGGTGGAGCACGCCTTTAATCCTGGCACTCTTTAGGCAGAAGCAGATGGATCTCTGCCTGGCCAGCCTGGTCTACGTCGCAAGTTCTGGGATACAGTGAAACCCTATCCCATAAAACCCCCAATAAAAAGAGGCTGTACTATGTTGAGTCCCAGGACAGGTCTCCTCCAGGCAGGCAAGCAGGCCTTGAAACGGTCCCTCTGGCCTGCTGCTTTCTTCAGCTATGGGGCTCATGGTTGTGCTCAGCCCTGCGGAGGTCCCTGATTTCTGCTTTGTATGTGTGTATGTATGTATGTATGTATGCATGCATGCATGTATGTGTGTGTATATGTGTGTGTATATATGTGTATATATATGTGTGTGTATATGTGCATGTGTGTGTGCATGTATGTGTGTATATGTGTATGTATATGTATTTATGTGTATATGTGTATGTGTATATGTGTGTGTATGTGTGTATATGTGTATGTATGTGTGTATGTATGTATGCATGCATACATGTGTTTGTATGTGTGTATGTATGTGTGTATATGTGTGTGTATGTATATATATATGTATGTATATGTAGGTGTGTATGTGTGTATGTATGTATGCATGCATGTACATATGTATTGTGTTTGAGACAGGGTCTCATGTAGCACAGGCTGGTGTCAAACTCTTTAGATAGCTGAGGGTGACTTTGGATTCCCTTCCTGTCTCTACCTCCCAAGTGCTGGAGTTACAGGTATGCACTACCATGCCTGGCTTATGCGGTGCTGGGAATGGAAAGAACCCAGGCAAGGGTTCTTCTTGAACTTCTTGGGTTCTGACCTTTTTACCTGGAAAACTGTCAGCACTGGGTCCACTTCCTCTCATCCACCCCGTCATCCACTCTCCTTCACTTCTTTTTTTTTTTTTATTCATTTATTATATATAAGTACACTGTAACTGTCCTCAGACACACCAGAAGAGGGCATCGGATCCCATTACAGATGGTTGTGAGCCACCATGTGGTTGCTGGGATTTGAACTCAGGACCTCTGGAAGAGCAGTCGGTGCTCTTAACCACTGAGCCATCTCTCCAGCCCTCTCCTTTACTTCTTTATACTCTTCTGTCACCTAAGGCTTTTCAGGCTGATAGACAAAGTGGGGCTTTAAAGATTCTGAGCCATGGCCCTCTTCCCCCACAGGAGAGTTTGACCTCAGGGCTCTATACATGGTCCAAGCCAGTGCCTGGGCCGTGTTGATGGTGTCATACCAAGAATAGAAAACTCCAAACTGGGAGGTCATAACCCATTCCTCCAGCTTCCCCAAGCCCCTCAGCAGACCCCAACCTCTACCCCAGGGTGCTGAGATCCCTCCCTGACCAATGCCCAGCACCCACCACTACAAAGCAATGGTAGGAGACAAGTGGGAGTATCTGACCCATTTGCCTCCGTCTACCTACGTGTGCAGTCCTTCTGGTTTTGGGCAAGGTCAAAGCCGGGCCTGCAGTCACAGGCTACCCCACCTTTGGGCGTCTCCCGGCAGATGTGGGCACAGCCATGGTCTTTGTTCATGCAGTTCATACCCTCTGAGAAGAGAGACAGACAAGACAGAGGTTGGAGACCAGCGAAAGCAGACGAGAGAAAGCCTCAGGCTGTGGAGAGGTGACGTGTAGTGCCCCAGTGCAATGGTGGGTGTGTTGGGTCAGCTACTGCAGGCAGCACTCAAATGCATATGTGCGTGTGTGTGTGCGTGTGTGCGTGTGTGCATGTGTGCGTGTGCGTGTGTGCGAGTGTGTGTGCACAATCACTCAGCCACAGGTGCATTCTGCCACAGTGCCCAGGTCCCATATGGTACAGGCTAAATGACCTCTCTGAGCCCATAGGCAGAGCTCCCGCCTGACATCAGATTGTAGGGTTAGGTGTGTAACATTCAGTTGGGACCATTTGGCCTCTCTCCTCAGATGCCAATGACTCCATGCTACCTCTGTATCCACTAAGTACACTCTATTTCCCCCCTGTCTGCCTGGAGTGGCTTGAACCTCCTTACGATGACCCCAGTTGATGTTTAATCTTCTTGGTGATTTGTGAGGGGTTTCCAGAATTTATGAGGTCAAGGGTCAAGTGAGAGGTCACAAGCCCTTCAAGAGGACACAGGGAGATCAAAGAGCAGAAAGCCACTGTGTGCTACACATGGGCTCTGGAACCTGATGTCACCTCCAGCTGAAAGAACGTGGTGAGTGAAGCTGTCTGGGAGAGAGGAAACCCGTGAGGTGGTAACCTCTCTTCCTCAGAGACCACACTGGATCCTTGTACGAGGGGAAGAGAGTGTAATCGTGACCCTGTGGGCTGTACATGGGCCATTAGGAACTCAGACATATTTCAAAGGACAAGTGTCTGGCAGTTGTACTGTAGACCAAAAGAGTCTTGGGCTGGAGGTGTGGCTTAGCAGTAGAGTGCTTTGACTAGCATGCTGGCAACTGCCATGGGTTCTTTCCAAGTGCCGTGAAAAAAGGTAAGGGGAAAAAGAGGCAGTCTAAAGTTAATTCACAGATGGAAGTGAACTACGGCTGCATTTTGTTCAATGCCTGTTTATATCACACTCTTTCTTCTCTCTCCCTCTGATTTGCTCATCGGTTCAAGCCAAGCTGCTATACCAGTGCAGAGAAAGGATCGCCCACTGACCCACGACGGACAGGCAAAGCACCCAATGTACCCATGGAAGCAACACTGGCCCCTTTCCTCTCCTCAGTTCCCAACAGCACCCAAGCCTGAATGCAGTGACAGGGACGCGATGGCCCCTGTTCAGTAGTCACCGGGAGGGAGGTGACCTGTGGCTACCGCCTATTTCTGGGCAAACACACCTCAGCTGGTCACCACTAACCAGGGTTGCTCTTGAGCCAATATGGGCCAACCCTGGCTGCAGCTTTGTTAGAAGGCCCCTGTGGGCTAAAGCGGGTGTAGACGTTAGTTTGGCTTCCCCATAAGCCGTGTGTGTGCCTTCTAGTCTCCGAGCCTCACCTGTAAACACGCATGATACCGATACCCTCATCCTGAAGGACCAGGTATAAACACCTACCAAAGCCACAACCAGGAAGATGCTCAGTGCTTGGCTGGCATTCAACAGGCCAAGTACCTCTGCAGACCCTGGCCTGCTCCTGCCCATCTGAGAGGGAACTCCCTGACCGGTGCTAGCTAGATTCAGAGGTGGCTTCAGGATAGGAACTTCCTTGGCCACCCAAACACTTTTGGTTTCCTGGGATACCCTGCCTGCCAAGCAGCCTCCTTGACTCATGATGGGAACTGTCAACGGGCAGCTCACAGCCTTACTCCTTGCTAATGTGGGTGCTCTTGTGGTTCAGCTGTGACCCGACCGTTGGTCCCCTGTCCCCAGGTACATCTTCCCCAGGTACATCACAATCCTATACCGCGCTCGGAATCCCCTAGATTCTCTTTCTTGGTTCCTTCCTCCCGTCTTCCACAAATGACTTCCTAAGGCTACCCCTGAGTCCATCAATTCCATACAGCCTCTTGACCCCCCAGGTTAAGCTCCAGGCCACAGTGATTTTGCAGAGCTGCCCTGAGCTAGCCCTGATCAATGCCCCAACATACCTGGTTTATCTTTCCAGGTAGGGAAGAGCCCATATGCTCTGTTTAGCTCAGCTTGTCTGAGGTGAAGAAAGGGAGATTGAATTTCCATTTCTAGTCAAAGCATTGCAACTTCTGAGAAGCCCCACACGTCACCAGGCAGCCATGGATTTGTCCCCAGGGAGCTGATGTATCCCTGAACCCTGGAGCACAGAGTGCCACACTTTAGAAACTGCCATGCCTTTTCCTCTGAGGGTCCGTCATCATCAAGTCTTTCCTTTCGAGTGCCCAGTCATGAGCCAAGGGGTCACACCCTGGAGAGACTCTGGGGTAGCAGTCTAAAAACCACTGTGATGGCTGCAGCCGAAGGTCAGCAGTGTGGTTTCAGGAAGGGACCAGGGAGCCATAGAGCTGGTCTCAAGGGTGCAGTCAGAAGTTTCCTCTCAGTCTGCCCCAAAACTGGTGTGCGCATGATGCGTGCATGTGTGTTTGTGTGTGTGTCTGTATGTGTGCACATGCATGAGCTAGCACACATGTGTGAAGGCCTCTGTCCCCCACTGTCACCTTGAGGCCCAGCCAAGGCTCCTGAGCCTAGTCTCATATCTCAGGCTCCAGTACTAAACCGTACAGTTATAATCTAGGTTGTATTTAAAAGTTACACCTTAAAACTCGCCGCCCGCAAACATAATGATTTTCACCAAAAACCTATATTTTCTAAATCGAGGAGAATGCAGGCCTAAGAGGCATGAATTTGCAACAGGCACGCAATGTACTAGGTACCAGCCACTCCTGTCTCATGAACGTGGTGGTTTGGACTCCAGATTGGAAGCCGCTCCCCAGCCTCTGTGACCCCTGTCTGGCTGCTCTGACAACGTTGGCTGTAGACGGTTATCCCACCAACCTATGTACCTCTCAAGCGCAGGCTGTAGCTACTCATTCTGAGCCCATGCATACTCAGCCCTAGGCCCAGGGCCTGGCTGGGGTGGCCTAGCATAGCTTCTGTGACTCAGGACTGTAGACCTTGCTTCTCTGTCCTCCTGCAGATCTCTACCTGGACCATGTCTGCTCCTGAGAGGGCTGCAAATCACAAGCTTTCGGACACACCTTCCTAGGTGTAGGCATGGGAGTCACATATGGCAAGTTCAGAGAAAGCCTGCTTGTTTCCCGCTACAGGGAAGTTGAAAGAATTTCAGTCCTTCCTGGAAATCCTAGTTTTCACATGCCTGGTGCCTGCCAGCCCAGGCTGCCTGCCAGCTCGAAGCTAATCTGATCTGACCCATCCAAATCCAATTATGCTCTGCAAATGTGGGCTGAGTGTCTCCTTAGTGCTAGGCCGGGCGGGGTGCAATGGGGAGACAAGGCCCTTAGCTGCCACATCGATTGCCAAGTCCAAAGGGAACAAGCACATGCTATGGGAAACTCACCTCATGTCTGAGCCTCAGCCTCACCTGCTGGGCAGAATTAGAAGGCCGCGGGTCTTGCTTCCAAGGGGGGACAAGTGACTACAAAGCTGTCCTTGGACCTCGACCTGGTCAAGAGGAAGCCATGGAAGGCTGTGACCAGAGGGGTGAAGTGCACGTGTCAGGGGGGCCTCTGCATGCTTTAGAGGGACAGGGTTGGGCTGGAGAGATGGCTCAGTGGTTTAGAGCGCTGACTGCTCTTCCAGAGGTCCTGAGTTCAATTCCCAGCAACCACATGGTGGCTCACATGGGATCCTGTGCCCTCTTCTGGTGTGTCTGAAGACGGCTACAGTATACTCACCATATATACATACACATACACATACACATATACATATACACATATACACATATACATATATACATATACACATATACATACAATATACATACATATACATAAACACATACACATATCTACATATACATATATATACATACATATACATATATATACATATATATGTGTGTATATATATAAAATAAAATCTTTAGAGAGACAGGGTTTCAAGCCAGGAAGCAGGTGAAAGCTGTCAACAGAACCCTGAGAGGGATGAAGAAGCAGTTGGGAGGGCGGAGTCTTATTTGGGGTGTCTTTTATAGCCTCTTCCTAGAGCAGTGGCTCTCAACCTGTGGGTTGTGACCCCTTTGGGGGTTGTATATCAGATATCCTGCCTATCAGATATTTACATTACGATTTATAACAGTAGCAAAATTATGGTTACAAAGTAGCAACAAAACAATTGTAGGATCGAAGGTCACCACATCGTGAGGAAATGTGTCAAAGGGTTGCAGTATCAGAAAGCTTGAGAACCACTGTCCTGGAGTTCTCTGGAAGATGGGATGCATGGACCGAAGCCCCCACTATACTGCAGTGGCTCAAGTCTGAGAAGGGGCACACCTGCTTTAAAACCACCCGTGGAAATGGGTCAGTGTGGTGGAAGATGTGTCTGGCCACATCTGGCCCAGTGCCTCTTTCCGTTGCCTTCCCTGGATCCTTTGCGAGGCCCCATGGTGCCTTCCCACTAGGGACTCTTTTCCATAGGCCAGGAGATGGTCCCATGTGTAGAGATGCCCTGCCTGCCAGACCGTGTGCATGTCACGCTCCCTCCACACAGGTCTGGCACCTTTGTCCCAGTGAGAGTTGGAATATGTGCCTCCCAAGGGTCATTGCTATAGCAACTTCATCAATAACATCACTTTCTCAGTTCTTGTCCCTCAAACACAGAGGCGAACAATGGCCTTGCTCCACCCCCTGCCCCAGCCCCCTCCAACCTGGAAGGAAGGATTTGCTCTCCCTTTGCTTCCTCAACAGAAAGTAAAAGTGCCAAGAAAGAGGCTGGGGCCTTAGGGGGCTTCCACAGCTCAGAACTGCCCCAGCCTCTCAGGGAAAAGGAAGCGTAGCTTGTGGACTTGGAAAGAGCCCCAGGGAAGCCAGGTGAAGGGAGTATAGGGCTGATCTGGGGAAGGGAGAGGGTGATGGAACCCATGGGGTGCCTGCCTGGGGGAGTCATATTTTGGGCCAACCTACAGATATGTCATCTTGTCAACTCCCCAGGGCAACCTTAGAGGGATGTAAGCTGGGGTACCACACGCCCTCCTGAGGCAGAAGCATTCCCTAACAAGTATAACAGTATCTGTCCATGGAGTGTGGGTCAAGTCTACTGTCCCACGACCCAAGCTGTCACAGAAAAGATGTGTGTGTGGGAAAGTTGTTCTCACCTATAGCCCTTTAGACTATAGACAAATCTAGATTTAGAGGGGCCCTGGCAATTGCTGCCTAGACTCCCAGACTCCCGTGAGACCATGAGTCACTGTTGGGAAGAACAGCGCCTGTGTAACTTCGCCCACCCAGACCTCCTCTTGCAGACCTCCTTAACGGAACTTCTTGGTGGCTGAGTGCTTGGAAAACCACAGCTCCAGATGCTGTCACTCATGAGAGGTAGGGCCACTTGCCCCAGGTCTCCAGGGGCCACTAATGCTCACTCACTTCTCATTCCTGGTCCCCACTCGGCAGCTTCTATGGTCCCTTCAGAGACACTCCACACTCACCTCCCTCATACAGGAGGTGAGGGATTTTCCCTCTGGGCCTCTCAGGGTCTTGGGTCCCGACTGGGTGAGAAGACTGGCTCATCCCTTGTGCCTGTGAAGCACTCTGCTCTCTCTAAAGGACTCAGTGCCTCCCCACCAGAGCCTCAAAAGGACAGCCCCTGGGTCCTTTGGGGGTTGATCTGCCCCCTCAGTGATCACTGCCTGCTGAGTACGGATGGTTGGCTCCTGTCGTGCTGGTTGAGGCGGGGGAAGGGCTTGCTTTCTAGAGAGCTCAGCACCCCAGCTGTGCCTTGGCTTGCCTGGTCATGGGGACCCCAGAAAGCTGCTTCCGGGAAGCAGGACTTTTCACGTACTGTAGGGAGGACAGATCCCAGGTGTTTGCAGACACATGTGTGCAGATGTGTGCAGTTACCAATGGGGATCGGTGGCAGAGGTGGGCGGTGTGAGTCCCTCCCTCACTGTGGCCTTCCACAGTGTTCTTACAACCTGCTTAGCTTCCTACCTGTGAACCGGGAAGCCTTGAAACCCTTTTCTCTTAAGAGTGCTAAAGGGTGTGAAAACTGGAGCTTGCGGGGCCAGCCTCCCTGACAGCCCCTCTGTGAGATGCAGGCCTACCCTTCCTTCCTCCTCACCTCTTGAAGTTTCTCAGGCTGGTCACTAGGTGTCACCACAACCAAGTTGAGGCCTCTCCAAGGACCGGGAGGCAGTTTTGGAGAAGGTCTGGCTGGGAGATGGACTAAGGTGAGCTAGCCTTCAGTCCAGCGGGCCACACTCACCCCCTCCAGCAAACAGCCCCAGGGCACACCCAGTTAGACTGGATTTCAGACAGAAGTGGTATGGATCATATTTACATGTAAAATAGTAAGTCTACTGTGGTAACTCCTTGATTTTAACCCTTCCTACCAAATCTCTGAAGGAAGTCACATGGACAGGTTGTCCCATGTCACCCCTTAGTTGGCCTCAGACCTGATGCGGAAGGATCCCATGTCACTGTCTGTGACCTCCTTTTTTACAGGGCAGCTGTGATCTAACAACCCCTGAGAGGACAGCAGGCCTCAGAGGCTTGGAGAGCCTCCCTGTAGCCCACAGTTCAAACCACAGGCCACTCCTACCATTTAGTCTAATCTAAAGGTTTTGCTTACTGAATATGGGTGTAGATGCAGAGGTGGGCTGGGCTGGGTGGAATGGATGGGGCAGGTTTGATGGGTGCGGTAAGAATCAGGGTCTGAGTTGTAGCCCCGTGGTGCCTCCTGAAGAAGCCAGCTTTCATGAGAAAGGTAGACAGGCTGTTGTGCTCCTGACAGACGAAGCAGGGAAGACCCTGCTGGAGGGATCTGATGGGGGAGGGGTGGAATTCAGCTGACCTCGTGGCCGAGGGCACGGGTATAAGTCCTGACTGAACCAGAGACCCATGGGAAGTAAATGTTGGGGGTCCCTGCGTGGCCTCTCTAGGCTGTGCTCTGTTCAGCCCAACGAATGGGAAAGCACTTTATAAATCAAAGCCGCACACAGCCCAGACATCTGAAAAGGTTCTCAAGGGAGCAATGGTCGGACTAGACAGGGAGCTCCAGACAGAGGGAGCAGTGTGAGGAGACAGGGACACGGAGTGGCAGGACAGTGCGGGGGCTGCTCTGTGACAAGGACAGGTTGTGGAGATCCAAGTTAGGACCCTGTGGGGAGCTGGGGGAAGGTCAAGTGAGGGCTGACAAGGTCGCAGATTGGGTGCATGGAGGCTCAGGGAGAGCTGGCAGCAGCTGCCAGAGCTCAGCAGCTGGCAGCCCTGGCCCAGGTAGAGGGCAGCACGCATGGCAACACCGGGGTTCTCTGTGTCTCAGGGGCCTAGGCTGCATGCCCTTCGGTCCACCTGTTTGTTCAGGCATATGGTTGAGCTGTCAGACTTGGGTTTTAGAGCCAGTCTCTGCTAGTACCTAATACTCAAACCTACATACCCAATACTCAGGTTATACTCAGGAGCCGTCAAAATCCAGTCATGCTCAGCTGTGATGCTCATGGCTGTATGCAATGCTGGTGACATGGTGCGGTGGAGCCCAGAGATGGGCACTTCCCGAGGGACGCAACCTGTGCGCACAACCTCGCTCTCTTCTGCACGAGCAACTCCGACGTGTGCTTTAATTTCTCAGCAAGACACCAAGGCTCGAGGGCTTCCTGCTGAGAAGGGACCCAGGCCAGGTGTCCTGTCTCTGTCTTGGAACCCTCTGAACCTTGGCTCACCTTCCACCCTTCACCACCCGTTCCTCAGGACCCCAAAGGCCTACAGCCTTTTGGAAAGATCCCCTGCCGGCGTTGAGAAGTCAGCCCCGTGGTGCCCTTGGCACCAGCTTGAGGCCAGGCCAGGAGAAGTACGTGAAGCCTGCTCACCAGCCAAAGGAGTTGTTTATGGGGTGGGAGGCTCATAAAAAATAATGGGATGGATTTATTGTCTCCGCCTTGAGGGCCATTCCAGACCGCACAGGACCAGCCCAGGCCTCTTCCAGTAGCGCCATAAATCTCCGTGCTAAGTGGCAGGGATGTCCATCCTCCGCCCACCTGGTCTGTAGCAGATGAGAAAGTTCAAGGAGACTGCAACCCTACGTAGCCCGTCCCAGCTCCCGTAGCCAGGGTTAGAAGGCCTTAAAACAGAGCAGGGATGACCCTGGCCCTGCAGGAGCTACAGTGGGACTCCTGGAACGCAGGCCTGGCTTGCTTCCCGAGATGTGAACACCGTATCTGGGAAACCCACGAGAGCCCGCTAGCTGTACACACTCACAGGATGCTACGCCATGGCTTGGCTGGGAACTCCCATGTGGGACAGACCGGCTCTGTCTGTGGGCTTGTTTATCAGAATCTGGAAGTGAGGAAGAGTTGGCTACGGTACCAGAAACCCAGCCTTTCCCACCTCTAAGTGCCCCCACATAGTATGGCACAGAAAGGGGAGTCATGTTCCCTCAGGAGCCATGGCAACGCTTAGCTGAGGCACCTCACAGGGTGGCTGTGAGCACCAGGGTAATCCCCAGTGCAAAGCCACTGTAAAGGTTAAGGGACTGGGGTAGGTTTTGCAAGGGCTCCTACGGCTGCTGCAGGGTTGGAGAGGATCGGTATCCAGTCAGCCTTCAGGACAAGGGCAAGTGAAAGCCAGAGAGGCTGAGATAAGGACAAAGAGGGAGAAGGAAGGGCCAGCCTTAGGGGAAGGCAGCAGGAGGACCCTGGAGTGCTGGGTATTAGCTCAGAGGCTGCCCGTGGCAATTCCTAACCCAAACTCCTATATTCCAACCCCCTCAGGTGGCCTCTGCTAAACAGCCGCTGGCCAGGCCCGACTCCACTGTGGGCTTGGGCAGTGGGCTCAGTTCCCGGAAGCAGGCGAGCTTGGCTTTTCCCACTGCCCTGACCGTGGACAACTCAGGTAGGTATGCCAGGCAGGGCCTTGCTTCCATGCTTCAGGAGTCTAATGATTATTGGTTGGAAGGAAATGTTTCATTCCTAATCCCAGCATGTAGGAAGCGTGTGAGTCCCTTTCAAATTCATGCTAGAACAGAGCCCCTAGTGCAACGGTATAGAAAGTGGAGCCTTTATGAATGATCGGACTGGTGGGTCTCAGGGGTGAGATAACCTTAAAACAGGTACAGACCCTTTACCCCCTGCCTTTTGTTACATTTGAACATGGAAAGAGGCACCATCTGTGTAGTATAGAAATCCTCACCGGATATGGAATGTTCTGGAGCCTAGTCCTTTAATTTCATAGCTTTCAGAACAATAGAACAGAGCTACTCCTGGGGGATTATAACGTGGAGGGATCAGAACAACACACGATCTTCTTTACTATGACAGACTGAGTGAGCAAATGAGTGGGTAATCTTCCCCCGCGCCCCTGCCTTTATTCAGATCCTTTCAGACCCCAGCAGAGGCTGGGTTGTGTCAGCCACTCAGGAGAGGGAGGGGAGGGGCTCTGTATGAGCCATTCTCGATGAACGTTAATCACACACCAAGTCAGATTCCGAGCAGGACTTGGCATTTTCAGCTTCTAAAAATGTAGAAATTGGCCATCACATATAAGGATGGACCATATCTGGGAAAAAGAATTAGACTGACTTTTCTCTCAGTCCCACTGACTCCCAAGTTTCTAGGCTGTACAAGAACAAAGCTTTGCCTTGTTCCGAGATACCCGCCACTGAAATATTCAGCACCTATGTGACTGAGTAACAGGACAGTCCGAAGTGTAAACCTGAGGTAGACAGGTTCTCTGCAGAGAACTGTCTCACACCTGCCTCAGACATCCTCACACGCTCTCTTCGGCTACTCTCCCTTTACCTTCCATGTCAGTATCCTGACACTTCCTAGTCAGTCAGTCACCCACCTGACACCTCTTCCTCAGCCTTTCTGTCACATTCCCTCAGCCACCTTTCCGTTACTCTCCCTCAGCCTTTCCTCTACCAACTTCCCTTCAGACACTAACCTGTTATCTTCCTCTTAAACATTGTCACATTTCCCTCAGACATCATCTTGTCACTTTCTCCTCTTGTATTGTCACCTCCTCTCACTAGTCTCCTGTCACTTTCTCAGCTATCCTGCCATGTCTCCACAATGTCTGTCACTTTCCTGTCAGCCATGGTCTTGTCTCTTTTGTCTTCTCTCCTGTTGGCCATTTTTTTTTTGTCATTTTCCCCATTAGTCACCTTGTCACTTTCTCCTCAGCCATTCTGCCATCTCCTCCTCAGACTCCTTCTGTCACTTCCTCAGCCATCTTCCTGTCATGTTCCCCTCAGTCATCTTCCTGTCACCTTCCCCTCAGCCATCTTCCTGTCACCTTCCCCTCAGCCATCTTCCTGTCACCTTCCCCTCAGCCATCTTCCTGTCACCTTCCCCTCAGCCATCTTCCTGTCACCTTCCCCTCAGCCATCTTCCTGTCACCTTCCCCTCAGCCATCTTCCTGTCACCTTCCCCTCAGCCATCTTCCTGTCATGTTCCTCTTCACCACCCCCTGCCATGCTTTTTCTGTCACCTTCCCTCAGCCATCTTCCTGTCCCCTTCCTCTCAGCCATCTTCCTGTCATGTTCCTTTTCACCACCCACTGCCATGCTTTTTCTGTCACCTTCCCCTCAGCTATCTTCCTGTCACCTCCCTGTCAGGCACCCTGTTACACCCCCTCCCCAGTCACTTCCCTTTCATCTTCCCCTTGGCCACCTACTTCCTCTCAACTACCTGCCTGCCACCTTCCCCCAAGCCATCCTTTTCCACACTCATGTACCTATGGCATGGCTGGGAGTGTGGCCCAACTCCCCACTTGCCTCATCTCCATGTCCTACCCAAGATGGCTAACAGCCTTGTGATCAACTGTGGTTCCTACATCCACTTCTCAAGACCGAGTGAGTAAAAATCCAAACTCCTGTCAAACTCAATTTCTTGTCTCTCTTGCTTCTGGCAGTTTGGAGAGTGGCTTTAGGCTCCTGGGGTCACCCTCTCCTATAGGCCGTGAAACCTTCAGTAGGGATGTTAAAGAACATGTTAACCTCTTAGATGTTAAAGAACATGGGAATGGTGAGGGGACAGGCTGGACGATGGAGCTGCTGCTGCTGGACCCAACAGGGAGGAAGGGAGTGAATGGCTCTGGGGGAAGGGAGGCAATGGGCTCATGGCCGAGGTGAGGCTTGGAGCAACTCAAAGGCCTAGGCTGGGGTGAGAACAAGCCCCTCTAGTGAGGCTGCATGGTGCACACAGCAGGGTAGACACCGGTACCCACTTTGCCAGGCTCTGATCCCTTCAATCAGACGGCACCGGAGGATGGTGGTATCTGAGGACCCTTCTTGACACTCTTCCAGAAAAATGACAAGAAACCTGTGTGACACGCTGGTCAGGAGTTCTAAGCGTTTTCTTCACCCACAGTTGTTTTCCAGGCTGTTGGTCTATGGCCAGATGACCCTGCTAACCCCTGTTATCTCTTTACCATCACAAACTCCTGTTCTCCCCCATCTTCTTCCTAACCCCTGCAGAATCCTACCATGTCCTGCTGGCCCTCAGTCCATGTGTGACGGCATATTTTTCCTAGTTAGCTGCCAGCTCTCAGCGGCTTCGCCAGCCCTTGCTCCACAGGTTCCCAGCCCCAGCCTAACCTTGGTACCCTCAGTTTGACAGGCCTACTAGTCTCTCAGATCAATTCCTTTGGGCATGTGCCAGTCACACAGCATACCACACCCAGGCCTGCACACATCTGGGTACCACAGCCCCAACGTCAGCTGCTAACATGTTGGGTAGAGAAGTTATTCCTCTCTTTGGATCCCCATTGCTTCTTCCCCAAAAGAGGGGGTGGCTATGGTTCCTTTAAACATGATGGGGAAGCCTAGGAGGTAGTAAGGATTTGAACTCAGATCCCCTGGGTTCTAGTCTTGTTACTACTCCAAAGAGCCAGGAGCCTGGGACCTGGAATTTTCGTGACTCCGTGTCATGGTAGTGGCTAGTGTCCATGTCATAAGGCTCAAGGACTCGACACTGGCAGTACCATCCCAAGGCTGAGGGTCAGCGACGCATCACTGGAGACCGTAAGTCTCAGGTTCCCTGGATGACACAGTGGATATCTACTCTTCTGCTACAATTACTAAGAGAGATTCCTTTCACTCTCAGGAAAGCACTTGCATATTAAGGCAAGAGTCCTTCTGAGTCATCCTTCAGGCCCATCAGTGCCAGGCAGAGAGTACAGTTGTTCTTAAGTGTAAATTATTCTTTTATTACATGCATGCAGGTGTGTATATACATGTGCCACAACATATATGTGGAGGTCAAAGGCCAACTTGCAGGGAATCTCCTCCATCCATCGTGTTTGTCCCAGGAGTCTCTCAGGTCACCAGACATGGTGGTGGGAACCTTTACTTGCTGAGCTATCTCACTGGCCCCAAAGGCAAATCCTGGACCATGGTGTTGATGTGAATTTATGCCCAACCAAAAGGCACAAAACCACACATACACCCTGGGTCACTGTTGACTTTCTGGCTTGGGATTATTGTCCAGTGACCTGTGATGCTGCCTTTGGGGAAAACTGGATGAACGGCACATTCAGGCCTCTCTTTAAGACCTTTGTTTTCTTCTTGTTTGTTGTTTTCAGCTTTTGTGAATCTGGAATTATTTCGAGACAAAAAGTCATTAATATTTCTATTATTTGGTCCTCAGTTACACCGGTGGGCATTTACTCTTCCAAGTTCCAGATAAAATAAACTAATCCCCAAATGCTTCCGGGGTGGCTTAATAAGTACACTAGCCAAGTATAGTTTAACCCAAGGTCATTCCTCACACAACCGGACCCTCAGAGACACAATAGTATCCAGAAACCATGAGCACGGTAAACGGCAAATCTGGAGCTATGGCACCTTCTAAACAATCTGAGAGCCACTCAGCCTCTGACCTGGTCTCCTACGTGACCGAAGTGGCTTCTGACCCTTAGAGCCAGACCTGTCACAGATCAGTGGCATGTGACAGCCAGCAGTAGAAGCATCAAAGGACACACGTTCACTTGATGCCCAGGGGTCTGGAGACACTCAGCTTGGGGACAAATAGCAACACATATTCTCAGTCTCTGGTAGGGGCAGCTGTCTGTATAACAGTTCGTGGTAACAACGGTATGGGAATTGAGGCAGGTCAGCTCGGGTCAAGGGGGAGGGAAGGGTTTTGAGATAGTTTGTGGGAGGCACAGTGGGCACCTGTATCTGTGGGTAGTATCAGGTGGCAAGGCGTGTCTGCTAATCCTGGACTCCTGAGTCCTATCGACCCGGGCCAGCCATTGCAATGGACTCCCGGAAGCTTCTCATTGCCCACTCTCCGCATCAGGCGGGAGTCAGGAGACCCATGCCCTGACTGGCAGATTCTCTCAGTGACACTGGCAAACCCGTGCAAGTTTCCCGACTCTCCAGTGTCCAAACTGGAAATGGTTCCATGCGAGGATGCAGATGTAAACAGGGAAGCTCTTAGTAGCACTCAGTGAGCACGCAAGTCACGAGTGCAGCATCATATGCCCAGCCCCACAAACTCATCAAATGGAAAGATCTTCTAAAGTGCCAATATGACAAGTCTTGAAGTTTGTGGACATGTGGCCCTGAGTCCTAGGGGAGTGCCATGGAGGGAGGATACTAGGGTCCTTCCTCCGCATTCACTTGCACATGTGCAGAAGGCCCTCAGCCAGATTTAGAATGCTTTTAGGTCAGCTCCATGGTCATGGGTCCACAATATAGTCTGACCTGTGACTGAGTCTGGTGTAGATCCCAGGGAGAGCAAGGTACAGCTGGCTGGTCTGTGGTGTGGTCCCCTGCGTCCCCCCGGCCCCTCTGGCTAGACAGGATCTGCAGGTATAACTCTCTGAATCTACCTGTCTACCCATGCCCAGCACAGACTGCACTGCCTCCATATTCACAGCAATGACCTGAGGATGCACCAACAAAGGCTGCCCACCCCACCCACCACTACCAGGGCAACCCAGCCCTGTTCATACCTGCTTTCCTTGTCTTTCCTCTCCTCCTGCTTTGTCCCTTCCAAAGGCTCGAGTTCGCCCTGGAACTGAGAGTTGTGGCGAATAGTGTCCCTGTCCCTAATAACTCTCTCGATGCAAGGAACTGCACACCCTGTCACAAGCATGGAGAAATAAGAGCTCTAAAGGTCCTTGGGAGCCAGGTATCCTAGGGCACAACTGTGTTGCCAGCTAATCTGGAGGCTGAGGCTAGCCTGTCATTGGAGTCTGTGAGTTTGAGGCAGATCTGGAGAACACAGCAGAGAGCCATCATAAACCAAATAAAAGGGTGGCCCTGGAGCTAGGTTTGGCTACACACAGCTCCTGAGACACCCCCCCCACCCCCATGAGCCTGTGTTGCTTCCTATATTTATGGAAACAAGGTGATGTTTCCTTACACTGTGTTGCCTCCGGTCTCTGCCAAGGCTGGCCCACGGCAGGTCTCTAGTGAGGCTCTAAGCACAGCCTTGAGGTACATAGCCCATTGGCCACTAGGGGTGGTCAGACTGATGATGCTCATGACTACACTAATGTACTCCATGACATGATTGTGGCTATAATGGCTCCATTGGCACCCCTGAGAAAAGCAACACTTCAGAACCTCCAAGGCGTTTGTCTTAGCTTAAAGTCATAGAGGGATTCACAGTGAATCTTGAAGAAAAAAAATCACAAGGCCTCCAACCTAAGATCTGAAGGCACCAGGCTTTTGAACAAGGAATTGAATCAGTAAATGGGGAGATGAGAGCCTTTCTTCACACAGCTGTGTCTGTGGCCTTCAGAGGCTCTTCCAGATCCAGCCAGTATTGGTTAGACTGAAGGAACAACCTCTCCCCTGAGAAGAAGGGAAGGTCACCCAGGAGACCATATCTTCTTGGCGCATGAACATGACATACTTTAAGGATAGGAAGGCCAGGAGTAGGAGAGGTAGAAAGTCCAAGGCGTTAGGGCAGGTGTGTGGCCAGGTGTTAGGGCAGGTGTGTGGCCAGGTGTGTGGCCAGGTGTTAGGGCAGGTGTGTGGCCAGGTGTTAGGGCAGGTGTGTGGCCGGGTGTTAGGGCAGGTGTGTGGCCAGGTGTTAGGCCAAGTATAGAGTTGGCCTAGAGCAGCAGAGGCTGGGCCGAGTCTGGAGTAGCCCTTGGGCTAGAGCCAGAGGAGGCATTGTTGGCACGTGGACCAGAAACTGAGCAGAGGGGTGTGTGGGCTGTCAGGGAATCAAAGCCAGCACCAGGAAGTGTTAAGCAGAAAGACTAGCCAGATTCCAAAAGTCCCAGTGTCCCCTCCCATCCAGCACAGCCTGAGCTGTTGCCCCATGTCAAGTCAAGCCATGCCAGAGTTCCCCCCACCAGAAGGAATTAACTGTCTACATGCTGTCTACATGTCACCTCCCACCCCCTCCTGGGCAGATTTTACACTTGGATGCTTTAAAGTACTTTCCCTGAGGGCTAACAGACTTTTCTTTTTCTTTTTTTTTTTTAAATAGCCAAAGGACCTAAAGAGGCAGAAGTGACAGCAGAGGCCCCTGGGGATCTGAAGCCAAGAACCTAACACTCCCAATCCAGCCTGGGTCTGATCCATGAGCCTCAGGCTAGGGTTTATGCTGGCGCCTGGGAAGCCAGGCTACTCAGAAGGGCTGAGCTGTGTGGCCTTGTTTCTGGGCCAGGAGCCCAGACTGACCTTGGCCTACCCCTCTCGTAGATCTAATCAAAACCAGTCTGTGCTTTGGGTGGGTGGGTAGAGGGAGTCCAGAGATCCGGAGGGAAATTAGCCAGTCAGGTAACATGAGGAATCTAATTTGCCAACCCCTCTGGATCCATCTGCCTTCCCAGGAGCCAAGGAATCAGAGGTCATGCAGGGAGGCAAGGAGCTCCAACCTAGCACTTCAGGCAGGCTCTGATTTTGAGCTGTGAGCCTCTCCGCCATGGCTGATGACATAGTCGGCCCTCACTACAAACACAGACTGTACCTACTTATGAGGTAGGTGACCTGCCTACCCAGCACCCCGTGTCCTGTCTTCTCCCAGGCACTGTGTACAGTTAACACATGTCCCTCGCTCACCTTGTCCCCTCTGTGTAACCCTCTGGCTTGGAAGCCTGGATGGTGCCCCTGCTTGCCCTGCAAAATGACTTCAAAAAGCTCCGCATGAGCTTTTGGAATGGCTTCACGGACCAGATTTTAGAAAATCCAGAGATTCCACTTAAAATTCCCAATAAGAAAAGGGACCTTCTTTTGGTCACATGCTAGTCAACGTAGCTGGGGGTTGAAGTGCTACTCTTATATTTTGGCCAAATCCGCATTCCTAGTTTTGTAAAAATCCAAGGAAGCTTTGCGGTGGGAAGGGCTATGTGTCCAAGGCTATAGCCAATACCAGGAAGTACACAATTCTTTCACTTCAGTCTCTAGAGTCCCCAAGCTCTCCTACAAACCATCTACAGTCACCCCCTGCCTGGTGAACTGCTTCAGACGTCCATAGGGCTTGTTCTCATGCTTTGACCTTTGACCTTAGTACAACCTTGCTTCCACACGGAGGCCTTCAGTGGAGGCCTTCAATGCCGGTCACTCCCACCACCTGCTTCCTCTCCAAGGAGTCTTGTCCCCTGAGCAATGTTACAGAGAGCACATCTGCTCCCCTGACCTTGCCTCCTCCCTCCTCAGAGGAGTCACACCCAGCTTGCAATGACCGGTCTGTGGTGGTGTTCAGGCCTGTGCCCTGACAGCAATTCTCTGCTCTCCCTAGCCCGCAGCCCATCTCCTGCAGCTGAGATAGAAACCTGTGACGTCTCAGCCCAGCAGATGCCGAGAAGCTGAAGGGCCAGGCGCAGTGGCCCTCTTGCACCCAGCCATCTGTCCTCTCTCATATTAGAGGCTTAACTTCGCCACAGCCTACCTGAGGCTGTCTCCAAAGCTAGGAACTGAATGCATGCACTTGCTGGTAGAGGAGAAGCTCCAAAGCTGCTCTGAGAGATTCCTCATCGTAGGCAGGACCCCGGGCTCATCACAAGCATCTCCTGTACTGTCTCACGAACCTGCTTCTTCTGGTCCTTGTGGACTCAGGGCCTTGTTTACATTACCTGCACCCATCTTGGACCGTTCTGCCCCGTGTCACTGCAGCTAGGAGCTTATCGGGAGCAAGGTGTTTGCCTGAGGCCACCTGTGTGGTGGCTCTGGTGTCTGGAGCAGACATCCAAGAAACAGCAAGTTTGGCTTTAATGTCCTTCAGAGGACACTCTAATGGCATCAGACGTGTCTACAAGAAAAATGCCAAAACAAACCCAGAAGATCTAAGAATCTACTAGAATATTTCTGGTTTTCTGCCCCAACATATTTAAAAAAAAATCTTTTTTGGCCTTTTATTTTCTCAGGAAACATTTTCTAGCAGAAACCACACACGATGTCCCAGCATTCCACTTCTCAACCTCTGGTAGCCAACAGGTCACACCAGGTTTTCCTTCTAGCTTCAGACACCCTGCTAACCCGAATCCATGTCCCCTGTCCTGTGAATGAGGAAGCGAAGGCTCGGGGCCTGCTGGAGAGAGTAGCCTGAGAGAGGGCTGGAGGCTCTGGGTTCACACCTGGGATCTGCTGCCTTTCACTCTCAAACCTCCAGCTTCCCTCTTCCTTGTCAAAGCTCCGTCCTGGAGGAGGGATGGTGGGCTGTTCTTTCTAACTTCCTCACGGCTCCAGCCTTGACTATTTAGGACAGCCTGGCCCCAGACGCCTCGGTTCTCCGTACCATCCCACCAGGCCTCTCTGCAGTGGTCCACAGTTCTGCCTTGGGACCGGGAGCTTGCTTAGCAACTGATGATCCTTTTGCTGTTTACTTGGCCCAGATTCCATATGTATGTTGCCTTTTGACCAGTTCTGCCCCACCTCGCAGCCCTGCTGTCAAACTTGGACGAACTTCAACATCGGACCATCAGTGACCCGGCACCAAGAACGTTTACCTGCTAAGCTTGGCTCGTAACTAGCTCCATCCCCAGCCCAGCCAGCTTCAGCCTGCTCAGTCTCCCTAACTCATCTGGTCTCCGTGGGCAGCAGCCTCTCAATGCCGAGGTCCCTCAGCAGGCTTGGAACATGCTGCTAGAAACTCATGGAGACCTAAGGTAACACCAGCCTCTTTTGAAGAGTTCTAGAGAACATGGGGTCCTCGCCTTAATGGCTATAGCCAATCTCCAACAAAGAGGAAGCCATCTTTGGTCATATCTACCATGTATGGACCCACCACATACAAACACGGGAAATTCCAACAGTTGGCAGAGGGAAGGCCCCAGAAAGGTTTTTTACAAAGAACCGACATTGGTAACAGAAAATAGCCACTGAGGTCACCACCGAAACCCCCACCCTATCTTTAGGTCCCTGGAATCTGTACATAGATAGAGCGCTGCGTGCTTCCACAGGGATGGAAGGCACGCCTGGCCAACACAGGCTGTACTTACCGTTGGAGCGGTGTATGCAGGTGTGTTGGTTGTCACTGAGAAAAAAGCCGCTGTGGCACTGGCACTCATAGCTGCCCATGGCATTGACACAGATCTGCTGGCAGCCACCGTTGTTGTCTTGGCACTCATCTACATCTTCAGGAAGAGGGAGAGAAGGGGAGAAGAGATGTCACATCTAGAGCTGGTGGGTCGCAGATACAATCACTATCTCCATCAGTTAATGAAGGGTTTCCACCGCGTAGTGCCATACAATAGAGATACTGCATGGGGCACCAGGCTATGACGGCACCGAACAGGGGCATCCCATAGCACCATGCTACGGAGATGCTGCATGGTGGTACACCAGGGGTATTTCATAGTACTCCATAGGCATGGTATTCCCTCACAATCAAACCGCAGAAGTAGTCAGTTACAAGGGCTAGGTGGCTGTGGCTGCTCTCTCTGTGCCTAACATAGTTCTAAGCATCTTTCCCAGGTTAACGCTCGTCCCGCAAGAACACTATCAGACTCAGATATGAGTTATTTTACAGACGAGGAATCTGAATCCTGTGGGCAAGGCTACATGGAAAGTGGCAAGAACTGACTTTAGACCCCTCGGATTGACTCCCAAACCTGGCCTTTCCTCTAACACTACTGCGTAGACGCCTGTCCTCCGGATGACAGTGCAGACTGAAGTGTATTCCCACCATGCGAAACTTGGCTAGCCAGAGCTCTTACCGTTCCTTGTTTTTTCAACCCACCTCAGACTTACAGCTGGCAGCACAAGACCCTGGAGCCCTGAGAGGGAGGCTGGAGGCCAGGGCAGCCTGCACCACCCTGAAGGTCTCAGCTTGGCAGATTGATTTCAAAAGCTTGGAGGGTGGGGGAAGATATGAAAAGCCCCTGACCCCTGGCTGCCAGGCCTGCCGGGGAAGGCAGCCAAGAGGGCTTTCCCACTCAGCGGGAGGCACCGGCTCAGGGCCCACACTCACTTCTGACCAGAGGCTGCAGGCACAGAGGGTGTGCCTGGCTGAGAGGGCCTTTATGGAGCTCTGGTCCCGAGCAGAACAGCATGTTTCAATTACCAGAGTCATAAGCCCCTACTCTGTCGGTTTGTTTAATGAAAGAAGGGCTTCTTAAACCTTAATGTCCCATGGCTGTATTGTCATTCCAATAGACAAATACATAAAACCACAAAGCAATACGTATGTGGAGCTACTGGCTGTGTCCAGCCAATCTCTAGCCTCCAACACATGCACATGCACACGCACACGCACATGCATGCATGCACACATGCACGCATACATGTACATATGCACACACACATGCATGTATGCACACATACACATTCACATACACACACATGCATACACACACACACACACACTTCCTTTTCATGCACATGTACACATACACTTTGGCGCTGAAAATTTCCTACACTTCTTAACACAAACATCTTCTGCCATTGAGACCAAAAGGATGTGGGAAGGTAGAGGCAGGCGATGACCTGTGCTGAACTGGGGACAGCTTGGCTCTGCAGCGCTGTCAGCTGGGTCCTATTTAGGCTGGAGGACTGCAGACCACTTAACCACCCAGGAGACCTCGGCTGCCTTTGAGGCCCACAGCGTGGAGCATCATTACTCTCTGGCAAGCTCAAATGTCAGCCGTGTGGCTGTCAGAGGAGGGGGACAGAGCTCTCAGCTCTAAAAGCCACCAAAGTTTCCAGCCCACATG
Organism: Rattus rattus; assembly: GCF_011064425.1. NCBI lineage: Eukaryota > Metazoa > Chordata > Mammalia > Rodentia > Muridae > Rattus > Rattus rattus. The sequence goes on from NC_046154.1 coordinate 253,097,335, forward strand.
TAAAGGTGGCTCTTGCTGAGAGGAGCAGCAGGATCAGAGGCTGACCTGGGAGGCCAGGGAGAGGGGACAGGCATTATTAGTTCTCTGAATAGCCTTCTCCAGGGTCTTGTTGATGGCTCCCTGCTGGCCCATCCCAACTGGCACCTTAGGGACTCCAAAGAGCACGGAGTTGCCACCTCTCCTTCGTGCTGCAGGAGGGGTCTCTGCCTCCAGACTGTGGCTCTGCACGGGGCACTGTAGGATCACCTGAGCAATAGGAAGCTCCTGGGATTTACTGTGGATCAAGGGGCCTCACTAGAGCCTCAGAAGCTCATGGGATGTGTTACTAACTGCACTTCATTCATAGGACTCTGACACTCAGGGAGCTCAAGTGACCTGGGTGACCCACACAGTGAATCAGTGACAGTGAAGGCAGAACACCAGAGCAAGAGCCTGTGGCCACCTTGCTAGGCTGGCTGTACCACAGATGCATTCAGACTAGTTAGGAAGAACCTGCTCCCTCCTGAGCTTGAGTCTGGGATCAACTTAAACGCATGCTCTAAGACTTATAAGACACAGTCCACGAATAGTGCAAATGGGAGAGTCACTGTTTCCATGGTGAGTCCTATCTCTGGCTCAACAGCCTTGGGGAGGGGTTGGGGGTGGGATGGGCACCTGTGCCTGGGCCTTAGCACATAGCTGCCCATGAGCCCTGACCTTGGGGTATAGCCAAGTCCTCTGTCATTTATTACTGCCTGCTTCTCCTGACTCTGAGACTCTTGGCCTCTCCGGTCTAAGCAAAGTCTCCACTGCAAGTCAAACAAAGCAGATACGGACCCTCCAGTGCTGACTTCCTGGGCCGAAATGCTGCCTTGGCCTGGATCCCCCATCTGCAGTCATCTGGCCTGGCCCAGCTTTGCACCTCACCGAAAGCAAGGAACCAAGGCAGTTGACATAAGGCATCCACAGGCCCTCAGTGATCTGGCAGGGTGGCTGTGCTTTTGGGACAGGGCTGTTTATACTAGCTGGGAACAATGACTCGCCAACACTGATGAATAATTTGAAACAAATGCGAAGCCATGTAAACATGTCTTTCCCTTGCTCCCAAATGATAAAACCCCAAGATTAAGCAGGCGGGAAGAGAGAGCTGTCCCTCCACACCCTTCTCCACAGTGTCCAAACAGGGTCCCACATCCTCCTCTAGTAGGATAGAAAGTCCTGGGGACCCTGAGTCTCTCTACAGACTGAGACAACACTCATGACCTCTTCCATAGACACTTTACATCTCAAGTTTTTTGACAGAATTCCTGGGAGCTGGAGACTGATCAGCTGGTGTAGTTGGGATCAGGGGAAGTCTGCCTTCCACCCAGGACAGATAGGGTTCACCTGGCAGAGCACCACAGAGACACAAGTCCTTGGCTGTCCCTTGGAGTTAATCAGAACACCATGACCCAGCACAGGGTGCATGCTACTTCTCCAGAAGTGCCTTCACAGTCAGAAGGGAGTCCACAGCAGGCACTGGGTTCCCTGAGATCTGCTCTGCCTTTCCCTTGGCACAGGGTAATGCTGGGCCTTGTCTCCAGGAAGTGCCAGGACTGCAGACTGTCCACTAGGAAGAAGCTCTTTGGAGTACTAGGGTTCAGGCAGGCTTTTTCCTCTGTCTATGGAATCACGATTGTCCTCACTGATGGACTGTGTGTCTGGTCCTGTGGGGAGTTCCCCTTCTCACTGGCCCCCAGTCAGAGGCAACATGATGCCTTGTCATTACATAGAAGGATACCCAATGCTAGCTCCAGTCCTAGCTCAGACAACGCTCACTAGATCCACCCAGGAGTCCCTCCCCCAACACAGCCTCCGTCCCCTAAGCCCCAGCACCGGGTCTGGTCCTTATCATCTCTGACTCTCAGAAGAGAACAGAGAAAAAAGAGACTTTCTCAAAGCCCCAGGGAGGCAGAGTACTCTCCTGTCAGTGAATACAACCTAGTCAGGGGTTCATGGGGCAGAAGGCAGTTCCCCCTTCCTCCTCTCTTTCTTTTTCTTCCTCTCCCCCCTCTCTGTTTTAGTACTTTCTTCCAGCTTCCCAGATCTTTACCTCTCTACTTCTCTTTGTTTAGACCATAGTTCCAGCTGTGCCACACCTTCCTTAAGTAGGGGATAGGCCTTTATCTCTTTCATAACCTGGTCGGGGCAAAGAGGCAGGTCAGGGGCTGGCAGGGCAGGAGACCATACCTGACAGTCTAGGGAGGGCTTGCTGGGGGTGATATTACAGCTCACTTTCAGAAAGAGGCTAGCTGCTGCTGTAGAGTACTGTCTTGGATCACCAGGAATCTGGAGGGACTTTGCCCAACTCTCCATGCCATGCTCCAGGAGCCCGTTACTCCCAGTATCGGAATGTACCCCACTCATATACACATATCCTTCTCCAGGGATGGGTTCACCTCCTCAAGACCCAAGCCCTTGTCCTTCTGCATGCACAGACACGAAGCGCTGACTGAGATGAATGAAACTTGGGATTTTAGACCAGGACACAGGGATGGGAAGCTTCCTGGAGGAGGTGATGTGAACTCTTGGCTTTCAGGACAGGGAGATATGTGACCTGAAGCTAGAGGACTGGCAGAGAGGGAAGGGACTCTGAGCACTGCAGTGGCAGGAGAGTTCGGGAAACCCCCAAGGATAGTGACTGGCTAGGTGCTGTGTGCTGGGAAAGTTAAGCTGTGGGCATGGAGGTGTATCTTGGGCTGAGCTCAGACTACTTTGTGACCCTTGACCCTGCAAGGCTTTCAGACAATACCAGCTCTGCTGAATCCAGCCAGCAGAATGATACTCTTGAAGAAGTAGCTTGACAAACTGGATGTCACTAACCCTTAAGACCTCGGCAGGACTGAACCTATGTATAGTGAGACCTTGAGGGGCTCTCTTCAACCCAGGCTCTGGGATCCTGTAACTTCTAGGGTGGGCATGGGGATGTCTTACTCCTATTATCTTCCTTTATAACCACAGTGGGGCTTCCTAGAAGGCAGGGAAACTAAACTAACCTAGGCACTGAAACTAAGCTGAGATTCTAGGAGGCTCTGGAGGAGACCGTGGCTGAAGACCATAGAGCAAACAGCTTATTCTGAAGCCCCAGCTTGTCCAGGGATATCAGGACCAACCTGTACCTTCTGCAGGGTGAACAGGTTCCCTCCTTTAACAGATAGTGCATCTTTGAATGAAGTCTCAACTCCCCTGGCTAGCTGAGGTGACAGACAGCAAATAAAGAGGAAGCTTGGGTCCCTCTTGCAAGGGAACCCTCAATAAGAATACTATTTGCTAGTTGTTCCTTCAGTCAAAGGCAGTGACCAATGGCAGGTGGGCATGCTGTAGCCTAAGAAGGAGTGAACACCCAAGGTCATAGCAGACCTCACGCATCTCAGTCTGATCTGAACCTCACCTTGCCAGCAAGCCCAAGAAGCACCCTGTTTCCCAAAGTTTCTCTTGTCTCCCACCCCAACAGTCACCAGGGCTACTATTCACTTGTCTTCCACACTTAGGCCACCTGTGTCCTCAGCTCCTACGGCACAGCCCATCTTAGACCTCAGTGACACCCCCCCCACACATACACATTCTGTGTCTCACACGTAAGCTCCCATGGATGTAAACATCAAGGGTGTGGCCACCGAGGACCCCAGCTTTGACAGAACATGGCATCCATGATGGAGCCCAACAGTGTCTCCGGGTCCCTCACTGTCCAGTACAGGCAAGGTCTGGCGCTGACATTGGAGCAGGCTGCCTTTAGCTGTGACTCCTGCCAGACTTTGCTCTGTGGACACTACCCTCACTCTCTAGTCCCCACTAGTCCTGAGGGGTCATTTCAGGGCTGGGGCCCACTCACTGTGGTTAGTCTCCTCACAGGAAGGGTCTCTGAGGCCAAGCCGTAGGCTTCTTGAGGGCGACGGCAAAAAGGTCTGTGGTTTGCTACCAAGGGCCGCTGCTTGGCCCCAGGTAAGGCTGTTTGTTGTCTTTTGGATGAGGGACTCAAGTCTGCAGTTATTTATAACAGAAAATTACTCCTTGATCCTCTTTCAGTTGCTTTGTGTTTCCCCATGAACACTCACAACTTGACACAGAGACTCTGTGTTTTGAGTGGACCCCACCCATATTTCTGTGGCTGCCCAGAATCCTCTGTGTGTCAGGCCTTGCACGGGCTCCAGCGTCCTGTGGGTGGGAACCAAAGCTCAGGCTCATTGGCCAGTCAGACTCAAGCTCCACCACTGAGCCTTGCCACCTGGCTCTGGCAGAAGCAGTGTGCTCCCTCCCCTTCCCTCCCCTTCCCTCCCCTTCCCTGCTCCCTTCTGAAGGGCAGCTGAGGCAGAAATGCCTCTTGGCTATCGGATGACTCTTGCAAAATTGCATTTGAAGAGTTAAGTGTAAATAAACGAGAACCAGATGGATTCGACTTCGGGTAAAATACACATGGGTCTTAGAGATCTGGGGGCTGAATTCTGACAGAGCCAGAACACTCCCGAATTGTCAAGAACTCTGGCTTGGCAGGCAGGAGGGATAAGCAGGTCACGGTGGACCCTATCTACTTACTGTTCTGGGTGTCATCTGAAGCCTTCTCCTGGGCCCTCTGCCGGTCAGCAGTGTGCAGCCTCCAGGGCTGGAGCCCAAGTCTAAACTCAGGGCTGAGAGATGAGGCCTGTGTGGAGTTCAGCTCTCTAGACCAGCAAGTCCACTGTTAAATGAAAACCCCAAGCCAGCCCAGGAAGGCCAGGCTCTCCTGGGGCTACCTGTATCCAGGTACTGCTCTCTCAGGATGCCCTGCTTTCTGAGCCCAGCAGCTAATCTCCCCCAGGGCTCTCTGTGGCTAAGGTTTGCTGCCTAGCTCAGACTTGGGGCTCCTTCCCCTCAGAACTGCCTGTGACCCTGTGACCACTGCCTATGGGGTCTGAATCTTTTCCCACAGGCCACACCAGATGGGGTACTAGTCAGTGTGTGACTGTTCTGACCTCAAGCTGCTAAGCCATGTGAGGTCGGGGTTCCATCCCCCGTAAAGCAGGGGCCATAATGGTCCTGAACTGTTGGAAGGGAAGGGAGCGTGAAAGAAAGCACAGAGCCCAAGCCCCCAGCACCTGACCAGGCCCACATGCCCACCAATAAATGTGAGCAGTGGCAGACAAAGATGTAGTAAGTGTCTGGAATCTCCGGGGATTGCAGGCATGGCATACTGGACAGCCAAGTCCCTTCAGATCAGAAAAATAACATGAGCCACGTGAGAAGCCTGCCTGGCCTTCTGGTCTCTGAGCGGAGGGGTTCCTTACACTGCTTCCCTCCTGACCCAGCTTCGGGCCATCCACCTCCCAGGACTGCTCTGGGGCTGGGAGGGTGGGGGGGGGGAGACACTAGCTTACGGTTGTCTTTAAAACTGACCAGAACCAGGGGTGGAACTGTGCGTGTGGTCTGCTCGCAGTGTGGGGGGCAGCCTTCTGATCTCCCATTTTTATAGTTGCTTTTAGAATGGAGATGCACGTCACACTCTGGTGTGTACCGTGGACACTTTTAGCATACTCACCTTGTCATGCAAAACTATCACTACTAATTCTAGATGGTGACCTTCCCTCCAAACAGTATGGATGTGATCCTTCACAATGAGTCCTAGGGCCCCAGAACCTCAGGTCTCTGTCTCTACATGTTTACCTAGTCCAGACATTTCACATCGATAGAATCATATATTATCAATGTTATAATAACTATAATATATTTATAAGACATAATAATTATAATAATATATTATCCTTTGGGTATGGCTTCTTTTACACGGCATCACGTTTTGAGGCTTCCCCCGTTGTGATTTGTATTAGAGGCTTCCTTCCTTTTTATGACTGAGTAATAGTTCCACGTCTACGTATCTGCCATGATATTGGATTCTCTGGATTGTAAGTGGTCGTGAACTACCTGAGGTGGGTGCTAAGAATCAAGCTCAGGTCCTCTGAAAGAGCCGCCAGTGTCTTAGCCACTGAGCTATCTCTCCTGTACCCCTGTATCTCACTTTTCGAGATGTTACTCAACAGTTTTCTGTTGGGCTCCATCACTCTTCATCGTCACCAGCAAAGTGTGAGGCTTCCGGTTCTCCACACCCACACAGTCAGCCCCTGTTATTTTCTGTTTGAAGGGTCACTCTAGTGGGTGTGACCTGGTGTCTGCTGGCTTCTAGTCACACTTCCCTGACCACTAATAACTTTAAACAGTTCTTCCGGAATGCCCCGCGGCCATTTGCGTATCCCCTTTAGAGGACTCTCTATTCAGATCCTTCTGCTCTTTTCGTAAAACACTGGGCTGTAGAACCTAATGCAGTGTGGCTTAGTGGTGTGCACAGCTGTGTGAAGTGGTCCGAAAGCTGCGAATTCCCGCTCCATCCACCCTCCTTTACCGAGGCCGGACCGCTGAAACACGGAAGCTCCACCCAGAGCCGAGAACAGGTAGCTGAGGCTCCAGGCTTTCCCTGGTACATTCTGCTCTGACCACGCCCCGTAGCAGCGTCTCTGCCCTCAGAGCTAGGCACTTCCTCTACCACCCTCTGAGCTTGTACGCTGGCTGGTGTGCTGCCTGTCTTTGAATGTCCAGCAGACACACCTGACCTACCAGAGCCCAGGGCAGTCTCCTAACATCACCTCTCACAGAAGGGCAGAGTCAAACAGCCCAAAAGGCCCCTAGCGTCTGTCTCACCACGGAGCCACCAACTCAGTCACTTGGCCCAGACACCTGGCTGTCAATCTCAATACCACCTTCCCATCCCCACATCTGGTCCCGGTGACAGCACAATCCCCAAGCACCAATCAATCTCTCACCTCTCCCTGTGGGATAGCTGGCTACCCTCGCTTGCTCAGACCCACATCCCTGCCTTCACCCCCCCATTAAAGAGACCATGTTACCTACTTCCTAGAGCCTCCAAAGCTGCCCACAAACAGGCTCCTGCTTGCCAACTCCAGTCTGGCCATAGCTATGGTGTCTTAGTTTCCTGCCCAGTTTGCTGTGATAAACACCTGGCCCACAAGCAACCTTGGGTCCAAAGGGTGTTTTTTCCACTCATGGTTCTGGGTTACAGTCGATCACAGTGGGGGCATTGTAGCAGCAGAGGCTTGACAGGGCTGGCCACATCACACCCACGGTTGAGAGCACAGGGAATGTCTGTATGGATACATGTTCATCTTCTCTTTTATTCCAGAGGATGGTCCTGCCCACACTTGGGCTGGTCTTCCCACATCAATTAATATAACCAAGAAGTCCCCCATAGACAAGTCCACATACCAACCTGCTTCTAGAGGCTCTCTCACGGAGACTCTTCCTGGGTCCTTCTAGATTATGTCAAGCTGCCAATGAAAGCGAATCCTCATCTATGGGAAGATCAACTCTCCACAGTAAACTCTCAGCGCAGTAGGGGTGAGATGGGACTCTGCCTCAGTGGGGTAAACACTCCTGTTCCAGGAAGCTCCCCAGCCAGCAGCCTGCCCATAGTCTGCACGTGGGTAACAGAGCAGGGGCAGGAACAGAACTTTCCTCCTCATGGGCCCCACACAGCACAGACAGCTGTGAATGTGACCCCGGCCGGACATCTGTGGGAGGCACTCGAGTTTTTAAAAATTTCTTTTGATGAGGGTAAGAATGGAAGGCTGGCGGGGGAGGGAGGGCAGCCACACAGAGGAGACATGGAAACAGAACTCTGGGAGGAGAGGGGAGCTCAGGGTCTGGCTGGACCTGAGGGACAGGCCTGCAAGGGCTCAGCGGGGAGCAATGACCTCTGTGGTGTGCCTGCAAGAAGCCTAACTCTTCCTTCCAGAGAATCTTGGAGTAGAGTTGCCCTGACACCCCCACTGACGTGAACTGACACAGGCCCTCCAGCTAGCCCATCCTGCCTGACGTCAGCCCAGGACACTGATTGGTTTTTCAGGCATACAACCATCTCAATTGGGAATCTCCAGGCCTCGCCTCCTTAAGCTCTGGGGCACAGGGCAGGGCAGGCAGGGCAGAGTGCTGTGGGGCTCAGGGTTGTCTTTGTCTGTGTACGTACACATGTGTGTATAGGTGGGAATACACATGGGCTCACGCTTGTGGGTGCCATATGTCGACACCGGTGTCTTTCTCAACCTTATTCTTTTTTTTTTTTTTTTTTTTTTTCGGAGCTGGGGACTGAACCCAGGGCCTTGCGCTTGCTAGGCAAGTGCTCTACCATTGAGCTAAATCCCCGACCCCTCTCAACCTTATTCTTAAGACAGGGTCTTTCACTAAACCTGGAGATGGCCACCTGGTTTGGCTTGTTGACCAGAAAGACCCAGGGTAGTGGTTCTCAACCTTCCTAACACTGCGACCCTTTAATACAGCTCCTCATGTTTGGTGATCCCCCAGTCATAAAATTATTCCATTGTTACTACATACCTGTAATTTTGCTACTGTTATGAATCATAAGGTGAATATCTGAGATGCAACCCCTGTGAAACGGTCATTCAACCCCCAAAACGGGGTTCCCAGGGATCTTCCTGTCTCTAACTGCCCAAAACTTCACCTGACTGCTAAGGATTGAAACTTCTTTCCAGCTCCTTCCACTTGCCCAGCCCCACCCCATCTCTCTGTGAGAGACTTGTCACACCACTCAGCCTCCTGCCCCATGCATGTCCCACACCATGCTTGCATACATGAGTAGACTCTTTCTCACAGTCAGCACCCCTTACAGTCAGTTTAGGGATGGGACATTTGGTGACCACCAAGACCAAGTGCTGGCTTCGTCTCATTAGTAAACACATGTGAGAGGGCAGCAGGCAGAGCCAGGACAGTTGGGGACCATGAACTGATCCCTCCGAAGCCAGGAGCTGTTGGTCATCTCATCTCAGGGATGAAGAGCTCTACTAACACACCACAGAGGGGCTTCAGAGGCCTCCCAGGAACATACTGTGAGAGGAGATAGGGCCAGACAGACTGACCCAGAGCTTGTGAGCCTCTCTCTCTGAGATAGCTTGGGGCCAATGAGGGCAAAGGCACCTTTGGTGGTGGGATGTTGTGAATGTCTCGTGTGTGTGTGTGTGTGTGTGTGTGTGTGTGTGTGTGTGTGTGTGTGTGTGTGTATGACAGAGAGAGGGGGAAGGGGGAGAGAGAAGGAAGGAGAGGGGCACTACAGAAGCAGGTTCTGTGAGTCTGTGGTGCACCCGGTGTGTGGTCAGTAGCAAGGTTCTGATGTTCCTGCACCCCCACTCCTGGCGTACATGTGCAGATTCTGGCCCTGCACTGTTTGATGCCCCTGTCTCCTCGGGCTTACTGCTGTCTACCCCGAGTCTACTCCCCAACCTACCTGAGCTTCCTGCGGCTATACTGGTGGGTACTGTTGCCATCTCTTAAAATATCCCCTCTTAGCAGGGTGGTGGCGGCGCATGCCTTTAATCCCAGCACTCAGGAGGCACTCACTTAGGCCATCTCTGCCTCTGAGACCAGCCTGGTCTACAGAGTGAGTTCCAGGAAAACTGGGGCTACACAGAGAAACCCTGTCTTGAAAAAAACAAAACAAAACAAACAAACAAACCAACCGAAGGAACCTCACTCTTTTTCCCTTTCTACCCTACACCTGAGGACCTGACACTCCTGAGCAGGCTGACAATTGTCCACTGGAAAACCACTGGACAGTCCACCCCCAGCATTGATTACACAGAGGGCGCCATATTGGGAGTCATCCCCATGCAGATGCTCACTAATTAAGTCCAAAACTAGCTGACTGGCAGACTTGGCCTGCAGGGAGCCAACATGGGCAGAGAGGATTTTGCCATATTACAAGCTATACCTTCTAGGCACATTGCTGTCCTAACCAGAGGGTCACTGGCTACCGCTCCCACATCCTGAGCCTGACTTGATTCCTCTTCTTGGCTACACAATCATGTATCAGTGTTGAGGAAGGGTCTTATATTGGTGTGGGGAGGCAGCATATAAATATCAATGCAGTGCTTATAACCATATGAAGTTAGGTCTATGCCCAGACAAGTCTGGCAGTGACCTTAGAGCAGGGTGACCAGAACAAGTGTTTTCCAACTTTGTGCCTGATTTGTCTAGGAGTTTCCGTATAATTATCCCACGTGTGGAGGATGGATAAGTAAACACACTAGCAACACAGTCTAATTCTTGGGGGTGGGGTGGCTATATGCAGGGTTGGGGTGTGTACTGGCAGCTAGGCACTCTGCGGGGAGGCTAGGGAAGAGGGGAGGCTAGAATACCTGGGCCAGCAAGGACGAAGGTAGGGGGTGCAGCGTGCGTGTGTTGGGGGAGAGGCGCTTCCAAGCAGGGACAAGGGGGAGCTTGGGGCTTAACTTATAGTTTGCGGAGAGCTTAGGCAAGAAAGGTAAGGTCAGCCGTGGCAGGTAGGACTTCTTAGGACCCCTGTTTCTATCTGGGGAGCCTGGCTTCCTCCTAATGGAGCTGAGTGGAAGAACCAGTGGCTGGTCCTAAATGCTTCTGCTGGTGTCTGACTGCTGGGCAGCTAGCAGACAGACCAGAGGTCATGGCAGCAAGATGGCCTGCAAAATCCCGTCCTTGTTGAGGCGACTTGGGAGGTGATGAAGGACCCCAGACTAAGAATCCACGCCTACTGTTCACTCCACAGATGGAGAACGCCAGCGGGCACAGGGTGTCCCTGCCAGACATCTATTTCCAGTTGCATGTGGTCGGGATGAGGTGGGTAAGAGAGACTTGCTGGGCAGGCGGATGCACAGGTTGGCTGATGGCCATCAGAAACAACCAGGGCCCTGTCCTGCTGTGTCAGGGCAGGGGCAGCTGCACCATATGCTCAGACACAGCCAGGCCCTGTATATGTTTGGGTGACCCAAGATGCTACCCAGGGCCCACTGGATCCAGGATAAGCAAGAGTGTTGTCATAGGTGAGGGCTGGAGACAGGGGGTTGTGGGGGGAGCCCTTATGCCTTACCAATGCCCCTTTTAGGTGCACGGCTCAGCGCTGGGTCTGAGCCTGTGATTTGCAGGCAGGATATTTTTAAAAAGTCCCCACAAGACACCCATTATTGTTTATTCCCTCAGGGTTCCGACTGAGCTCTTGGCACCCAGACTGCAAACGGAACCCGGGGGAAGGCAAGTGTCCGGCTTGCCCGCTGCCCTCTGTCCATGGTCTGTGTTTGCTCTGGTGTTTGTGGACTCTTCTGTTACGGAGTCTCTGCTCTGGGACAGAGCAGGGCTTTTTCCCCAAGCCACCGAATGGAGATCTATCCAAAGGTGGGGTTGGCATAGGGTGGAGTGACAACAGACCAGCCCAGGGCTCGATGAAGTCTCAATTGACTGTTGACTGAAGGGGAGGGAGGGAACAGGAGGCCCATGCTCTTCATAGATACTGTGTTTCTCCATACAGACCTCACTTGGTTTCTCCGATCATGCCCACACCGCCACAGGCCACACCCCACAAACTACTTCCCTATAGACCACACCCACACAGACCACACCCACACAGACCACACCCACACAGACCACACCCTAACACAAGTCATGCTGTTTGAATACCGACCACGCCCCCATACCTAGGCTACACCTCTATAGACCATGCCGTTTACAGACTGTGTTCACCACACAGACCACTCCCATTCACAGACCATCCCTCCATAGAATGTGCTTCTGTGAGCTACGCCTCCACACATGCTGCATTCCCCAGGGTCCCTTCCTGGGACCATCACCGTGTCACCTTCCCAGATAAAACTGAGAGCACAGAACTGCCCTCTAACTTCCACCCTGACTAGGCAGGAAGCCAGGAGTAAAGGCCCAGGGCACCTGATTTCCCCGTGCGTCTTCTCCAGGCATCTAGAGCGGAGAGTGGAAGGACCTCGGAACAGAGGCACTGCATGGATAGATTCTGAGCCACTGACGGGCCTCTAGCTGGTGAGATGCCTTCCCAAAGAACCTGCTCGGCTCACTGTGGGCTGGGAGCTCTGCTCCAAGGGCAGGTCCACAAGCTTGCAACTATGAGGTTGGCGTGCTCACCGCTGTCAGGGTGCCAGCGGTGATGATTCCCCGTTATACCTGTCTCATATGAGAACAGGCCCTGGATGAATGGCCAAGTCAGTTTGGAGCACAGCTCTCTAGGGATCGTAGGGGAGTAGGATGATCTGCTCCCAGACTCTCAACGCTGTCTCAAGCAGTGCCACGGAACTCATATCGTCAGGGAAGAGTTTTCAGGAGTTGTCCCTTGGTCACTGCCTGGGAGAGAAGTGTATATGTGTAGAATGAGCCAAGAAGACTTAATTGGGAGGTTGGAGTGGACCATTCCAGTAGTGGCGACCAGAGAGACCAGGCCCGAAGAGCAAGAAGGAAGTTGGTTAGGGGAGTTAAAGTCACTCCATGTGCTGGAGGTCACAATCCTGACACAGCCAGAGGCTGTCTCCCTAGGATGAAGAAGACCTAGAAAGAAGCTTGGCTACTGTCCCTAAGGCTAACTCACTGCATCTAGATGGAGAGTGTAGCTCAGTGAGGAGGTCCCATGCCGTTCCTAGGGCTCCAGGGACCTTGTCAGGGTAGGGATGGGCTCCATGGTACTCCATGCCCCCCCCTGACCTGGCCTCCCATTTCAGCTGGAGCAACATGACCCCTGCATGATCTCTGAAGAAAAGGAATTCTGCTGCTGTCCACACAACCCCACGAAGTCTGAAAGCCACTGGCCGAATCCCATCCACTTAATCTCATGTGGAAGCTGAGGCTTGGAGGCAGTGTCCCAGCATCCTCTAGGAAGGCAGCTGCCGCCAGCGCCTGCCTCTTAGCTCACTGTCCTTTTGCTTCAGGGCTGACCTAGGCTCTTCTCAAAAAAAGCTCACCCCACTTTCTGCCTGGCCCTGGAGAAGCGGTGGGGAGACCCCCAGCTTGGAACTGTTCCATCTCCCCACACCTGCTTCCCATTTGTGCAGTGACGGGGCAATCCAGCACGAGTTTCTCGGGCCAAGGAATTCCTACCAAATTAACAGATGCAAACCTGCAGTGCTCGGCACATGCCTGTAATCCCAGCACTCTAGAGGTGAAGTCAAGAGGCTCAGGAGTTCAAGGCAGATCCCCATATACCATAAGTTCAAGTCCAGGCTGGGCTACACGAGATCCTGTCTCAGCAAAAAGGAAGCCAAATGAATAGTCGTAAAAAGAGAGGTGGCCCGCCTGTCTTGAACTCTGACAGCATACTGCAGCCCAGGGCTTCCATTCACCTCAGCAAGGGCCAAAGATGAGACAGGGAACAGGAGAAGGGTACAGGGAGTGGGGAGAAGTCTCTCCCCTTTGCCTCAGAAACACTGCCTGCTGCTTTTGCAGAGGAGACAGGGCTGGCCCTGGCTGTCTAGATTTACATCAAACTGGTCAACCTTTACCCCCTGATGAGAGACATATTCTGTAGGAGTATGAAAACAAATAAAGTACTACTGGAACCTTCCTCAGGGTTCAGAGGAGCAGCGCTGGCTCCAGCTGTCTTCCCAGAGCAGCCCAGCATAGGGAGCTGGGGCGACCACCCCCTTCCCCCACAGCATCTCAGGGACTCCTTCCCCACACACAACTGGGCCCTGCAATCACTGCCCTATGGCCCTTCCCCACAGCCTCTTCCACCTGACCACAGCAGCATCTAAAGTCACTTGTACACTCTCCTTCATCTGGACACAACAGAGGATGGCTGTTTCCACCTCAGGGGGGCCAGAACAAGACTGAGAAATAAGAGGATGTGGCCAGGTTACAAAACGAGCGAGAAGTCCTGATGTCATGTGACCCCCCACATCCCCTTGAGAGGGTGGAGGGCTGTTTGACCTGCATCGGTTTATGGGACAGGAGCGCCTGTTGGGTGTGAGGCTCACCCACATTCCATAGCCCAGGCTTGCCCACGGCTCCTTTACCAATACAAGCCGCCCTAGTTTTCTTTAAAAAGTTCTCTGGCTTTGCAGAGTAGGGCAGTGGTAAGTAGATCGTTGACATCCATGGAGCCTTTGGTGGGTGGGGGTCATCACAGCGACTACTTTACAAAGCTCATCTCCTTTGTTCTCAGAAACAGACATGCTCACCGATCCCACCTTACAACAGAGGCCCAGAGAAGCTAAGTGACTGGACTACAGTCACACAGTGAGGGACTCAGGCAGGATGCCCAAAACCAGGCAGGTTGAGTGTCGGTGACTACTAAGGACAGGACATCCACACTGGATTCTCATCAAGGGGGACTGCACAGGGAAGGCACACACGAGATCTTTATGAGATGAACCGTTATTGATATCCCTGCTATTCAAAGCCATCTTAAAGCTGAGGTCTCACGTCCCCCCCCACATACACCCCAGGTCAGACTCCAAAGACATTTGACCTTGTACGTCCCTTCTATGTGGAAGGCTGGTTCTTATCTCCAACAGAATTTAACCAAGCTGACTTGAATCCTGCATTCCATTCTACCCCAAACATCCATCAGTCCCCTCCCCATCCAAGTCGTCTTCCCCTAAGTCACAAGGCAGAGCCACACAAACACTGAAGGTCAAACCCCAACAGTTGGCTTTGGTCCTTGTTCTCTCTGGACTCTTAAGTTGAACCCATCAGAACTTCCTGTTGCCTGTTGCAAAATGTATTTTGAGTTCGGCCACCACCTCCACCGTTGTCACCCTACACTGAGTCACCAGCATCTAGCTAGGCCATTGTAGGGACCTCCCTTCTGGAGCACTCTGCCCCTCATCCCTGTAACAGTCTACTTGGAAACAGGAAGTGTTTTTTTTTTTAAATGTCAATCAATCAAAACATGTTAGCCTCTGGTCAAAAGCCCTCCAGCTTCTTCTCAATTACCTGGAATAAAATCTACTTGTGCTGGTTTGGCCCCCATAGACTCATGTGTTTGAATGCTTGACCCACAGGGAATGGGACTATTAGGAGGTACGGCCTTGTTGGAGTGGGTGTGATCTTGTTGGAATAGGTGTGGCCTTGTTGAAGTAGGTGTGGCCTTGTTGGAGTAGGTGTGGCCTTGTTGGAGTAGGTGTGGCCTTGTTGGTGTAGGTGTGGCCTTATTGGAGTGGGTGTGGCCTTGTTGGAGGAAGTGTGTCATTCTGGGGATGGGCTTGGAGGTCTCCTATGCTCAAGCTATGCCCAATGGAGCTCACAGTCTCTCACTGCTGCTGCCTGCAGATGAAGATGTAGAACTCTCAGCTCTTTCTCCAGCACTATCTCTGCCTGCATGCTACCACCATGCTTCCCGCCATGATGATAATGGACTAGACCTCTGAACTGTAAGCCAGCCCCAGTTAAATATTTTCCTGTATAAGAGTTGCTGTGGTGATGATGTCTCTACACATCAAGAAAGCCCAAACTAGGACACAGCCCTTTTACCAATCTGTGCCTGTCTCCTGGACCCATCTTCTTCCCTCTTCCCACTAATCATTCTCTAAACACAGTGACCTGTCCCCAGACTGTCCAAGTTCATTTCCCTTCTGTGAGCACAGAGGTGCCCAGACCTCTATGAGGTACTTCCTCCTCCTCTTTGATTTCCTCGCTCACATCTGCTCCCTTAAATCAGAGGAAACCATTAAAACCACCTTCACCGTGAGTTTAGGGGGGAGTTCCCACACTTGACCTTGTTCAGCAGGGACAGAGCCGCCTTGCAGGGGAGGCTCACCCTGGCCTGAACGAAAGCCCAGACAGAAAGGCTGCCCATATGCATTCTGGCCACCATCCAGCAACCACCGCTGGACGCAAGCCAGGAAGTTACTAGATGGTTCCAGCTCCTGGCCATCAGGTCGGTCCTCTCCAGTTTCATGTCTTCTAGTTGAGTCTCCAGACACCTTGGAGCAGAGACTGGATTTTTCTGACTTGGTTCTTGACCCATGGAACCCACAGGCGGAGAATGATGGTATTTCGTGCCACTTGATGTGGTGCGATTTTCATGTAGCAATGTGATCAGAACCCAGAGATCTGACACGTCAACACCCCACCCCCTGGCTATCTGATGGCACCCTCACCCCCTGGCTGTCTGATGGTGTCCTCCCCACCCCCTGGCTGTCTGATGGTGCCCCCACCCCCTGGTTATCTGATGGTGTCCTCCCCACCCCCTAGCTGTCTGATGGTGCCCCCCACTCCTGGTACTTTCTGTATTTATCACTATTGGTTTGGTTGATTTGACCTGACTGAGCTACTTTTCTGAGCCGAGCTGTGGGTTTGCATGTTGCTGTCTGTGTTCCTACTATATGAATCCGGACGGTGAACCCATTACTGGTTTTCCTTATCGGTTGTGTCGTCAGTGGTACACAGTAGGAATGCAGAACAACCTTGGTGCATACGCAAATGCTTGAACACTGGGCAGCAAGTTAAATGGCATTTCCTTTGCCATGGAAACCTGCTTCACCCTTGTTGACCTGGGGCCCTGGAGGGCTTCCACTCAATTCTTCTCTCCTGGCACCTGCATGCCCACCGTGGAGATCAGCTCTGTCCAGGTGGCAAATCCCCCTGCTCATTCAGTCTACAACTCCTTACAGGCAGCTCATAGGGCAGAGACATGAATGTGGTCTGGAGGCACAGACAGTGAACATGGGGACCATGTGGGAGGAGGTGTAGGCAGGGCCCTGTGCTGAGTTCCTTGTGAGTTGGGTGCCCTGGGGAAGCAGGGGGGCTTTGGAAAAACAGGGCTATATACTGTCACGTGGGGTAGGAGATGCGTGAACAAGGGGTCAAACACTTCCCTCAGTGCGGGGAGGAGGTGTCCTCTTGCCCTTTGGCACGCCATGATCCACCTGATCTGGAAGATGCTGGGACTACAGAACAGGCTTGGTGGCCCCCCGCCTGGGCGCATGCTTGACACAGAACATCAGGAACCCTCTCTAAACCTGGTCTTCCGGGACCGTAGCTTTTCTGGTTGCTGTGGGGCAAGGGCGGGGGTTATCAGCAGGCACAGGCTCAAGTCATGAAGTGACAAATGCTGATCTGGTCCTAGCTGTGTTCCTACTGGCCTTCGTGGTCATTTCCCTGAGTCTAGGTTTCCTCATTTGTAAGAGTTGGTACTAGTGGCACTAGTGGTACTCTCTCGGTCTAGGTTCTAGATTCTAGGACATGGCTGCTAATGGTGTCTACCTGTGGATGTTGTGGGGGAGGAGCAAAAGAACACAAACCCAACACAGGCAGCCTCACAGTACAGTAATGCACCCCTTATCTTGCCAGGCAGCCTCACAGTGCAGTAATGCACCCCTTATCTTGCCCAGGTAGAACTGCCTCTGAGCACAAGGTAAGGCACACAGTAGGTGCTCAATACATGTTCGCTGATACAGAGACATCTGGTTAATCAATCAGCTTGTCTGCTGGATGCGAATACAAATAACTCCTCTTTGACGGGGATCAAAGTGCGGGGCCCAGTCCAAAATTCCAGCTGTGAGCAACTTGAGAAACACATTTTTCAGTGAGTCAAGTAAAGATGAAGGATGAAGACATCTGGCTCAGTGAGCCGATGGCTTCAGAGAAAGAGAGCCTTGCTTTGTGGAGGTGGGGAAAAAAAAGACCCGCTGCTGGTTCTAATTTAAGATGAAAAAAAAATCTTATTCTATTAGCCTAAATATTGCTCAGCTGGCCGATCGCACTGAGTTTGGAATAATATTTTTGAAACTGAACTGCTATTTCAAGTAATTACACGGCTAAAGGCAGCCATTCCGGGCTGAGTGAGATCCCATCCCGGTTTCTAGTCCCTCTGGTGTCATTTTCTGTTATATTTGAGAAATTCCTCAATAAAGATGTCAAATAGAGAGAGGGCTTCACTCTCCAGAGCACAGACTTGGCTCCCCTCCAGGACCCTGGTCACAGACAAGCCATCTCCACAGAAAACAGGCTCGCCTGCTCGAAAGAACAGAAACTGTGAACGCTCAAGACAGGAAGGTAGCCCTTCAGCCCCCCGCCTCACTTCTCCTGGCTGACTGCGGGTGCTTTCCAGCTCTCTCTATTGCTCTGTAAGATGCCCCAGGGCTTTGCCCCTGCCACCTTCCCAAGGAATTCAGCAGACTCTACAACTGGAACAATGCCCTTTATCCAAACTTCTGCAGTCAGAACAACATCCAGACGCAACTCTGCCCAGCGTGGGACAGGCTGTGGCTTGGAGTCTGAGTAGAGGTGTTGGATCCACTGGCAGCAGTGTGAACGGGGACCCTCCAGCAACTCAGTTAACCCTTCACTGCCACCCAGCAAGCCTCGGGGGTTTTGGCAGACAGCAGGAAGTTCTATGAACAGTAATGGAGTGTGAGGACTTCACACTCTCTCCATGGGGGACAGCCCTCTCCAGTGCCATGCTGTGGTATGGGCAAGGGGTGCTCTGCCCTGGATAGCACACGTTTAGGGCTCCTGCTCTGTCTCCCTTGTAACTGCCAGCCTCCTTTTGGAAGACTGAGTCCACGAGGGGCTAATGATTACTTGGGACATGTTCCCTCCCCCACCTCGTGTCAGAGCATTTCCTGGGTGACTGAAACCCTCACATGTCCTGTCTAAATGGCTCTGTCCTTTTGGTTCTCAGAGGGACCTGTGGCACTTGTGTCTGAACCACCCACAGCAATAGGGCAGCTGCTTTGGGGCATAGGCCTGTACCCCAACAGGTTGGGGGTCCTCATGCTCAGAGTGTTACCGGATGCAGGAGAGGGTAGAAAAGCGGAGGGGGGGGGAAGAGGAACAGTCTCTGCCATGTTTGCAAAAGTGCAAGGAGTCCTAGAATTCAGAAGTCATATCCGGCCTGCAGGTCACTAGGAGGGCACGTGTGTCAAGGGCGGGAACACATCGCAGTCACTGAGGGATTATAGTTATATTGGAAGCAGGCCTTCCCTGAGGCTCTGCCTTGAGTCTCGAAAATATCAGGGGGGCGGGGCAACAGTCACCAAGCAACAGTGAGAAGAAAATGTCTTTTTTTTTTTTTTGAGACATCGTCACACGTAGCACAGGCTGGCCTTATGAACACCTGACCCTCATGCCTTGGCCTCTCAGGCTCTAATCTTCACCTCTTAGGCACTCAGATCATAGGGATGTGCCAGGATTCCTGGCTACAAATACTCAGGCTTATGTGTCATGCCCCTGTTTGAGTCGCTGAAGATTCCTTCTGTGATGACCACATCATAAGACTGCAGTGGGGACAAATCAAACGTGCCCCTGGGTCGGAGGTGGGCTCCCAACCTGAAAACTTGGCCAGGATGCTGATAGTGAAATTCAGCCCCAGGTCTCCTCCAGATTTCGTCAGCCCACTACTTCTGTGAGGCTGGTCTTGTAGACCATTGCATAGCTGTGGCAACTAGGGCTGGAAAGGCCCAAGGACGTGGTCCTAGGCTCTAAGATTCCCCAAGAGTGGGGGTATCAGAGTCTGTGCTGGACTCTTCTATGGCCCAGCCCTGCTCATTCCTTAATTATAGTTGGGCTCAGTTCTCACTGCATCACAGACATCAATACTCTCCCTGCCCCGTGTGTGTGTGTGTGTGTGTGTGTGTGTGTGTGTGTGTACATGGTTCATGTGCCTGAGAAGGTCGAAAGCCAACCTGTGGTGCCATTTCTCAGGTACTAGCCTGGAACTCACCAAGTATTGGCTGGGCGGCCAGTGGTCCCAGGGATCTTCCCACCTCTGCCTCCCAGAATGACAAGCCAGCGCGGCTCTGTCTAGATTTTAAGTTTAGGGTCTGGGGAAGCAATCTCAGGTCCCTGTGCTTACAAAGCAAGCACTTTACCAACTGAGCCATCTCCCCAAGGCCCGGGCATCTATTCTTAATGTGCTTCAAGGATGGAAGGCTGCCACTCTAAAAGTTCAGCCAACCAGCCTGGGGTCACACGGTCGGTCTGGGCTGCAACCAAGGCCCTGACTCTTCTGAGTCGGAGTTTTCTCTTGAGAAGAGAAAAGACCAAACAATAGAAGCCTGTAGGAACGGCTGCCACAGGATCACTGCTCAGAGTGGGAGGGGGCAGAGGGCTCTCGCCTCGGTCTTTCATATCCAGCAGTGTAAAAAGAATCCAGAGGGAAAAACAGTGCGGTTGAAACAAAGACCCGTACAGACGTCGTCATCAGGCTGGAGGCTGCTGGGGTGGGGGTTGGAGGGTGCTTGCCCCAGCAGGGGTAAGGGTGGCCCTTCACAGAAAGGAACACAGAGCCCCAGCCAGGGAGTCTGGGGAGCACAGACCATGGGCTCTGGTCCCGGAAGGTGTTGTTATAATACATCTCCAAGGGGGGGCTGAGTGTCGGACCCATGCTATGACATTTCTGGTGACAGATGCGATGCTCTGCTGCCTACATCTGTAATTTCACAGAACCTTCGCCCAAGCCCTATGAGACAGGGATGATGCATTCCACGTTGTGGGTAGGAAACTGAGGCACAGAGAAACAAAGGCACTGACCAAAGACTAAACAGCTCAGAACTGGAGAGCCAGCATTTTAGTGTCAAACCAACAGCAACCAGGTCTGTCCCCTGGGCCAAAGTGATGCTGCTTGCTTCTGACAGGATATTCCCTAACCCTACCCACGGGGGACAGTGGTGAGCTGCGCCTTTGTGACTATTCTATTACTGAACTGTATTTGTGGCAGGCAGACAGCTGGCAAACCCACGTGGGAAGCGGCACACACACCAGGTGAGGGATAAATAACATTTCACCTGGAGGTGGCACCATAAAAGCTGTGTGGTCTCTGGTCAAAGGCCCTGCCTGGATCTGCAGTCCCTGAGCCCAGACTCACGGAGCTGCCTGCAGCCCTACACACTGTGCCCAGACCCTACCAACTTCTCCCCACTCTGAGAGCCCGCTGAGAGCTTCCTCTTTGAAGCCCTGGTAATCCAGCTCCCACCCCCAGCCTCACCCCAGCCAGAGGTAGCTTTTCACAGGCCCTTCTGGTCTTTACTAACTCTTGTCCAGACCTCTGTTTTGGCACTTCTTTGGGGTGTAATTACATGTTCACAGATCTGTTTCCCATAATGAGCTCATCTGAGCCCCAACACGCATTAAACAAAACCAGACAGGAGCTCTCGGCCTGACATGCCACTAGGAAGGAGAGGCCCAAGTGGTCGGGGTATTGAACCTTTCTACCTAGAACTGACAAGCCAGCTGGCACCATGAGGGGCTGCTTGGCCCTTTTAGAAATTCTTGCATGCAAGGCTAGCAAATCCCGGTGATCTTTCACCCTTCGGCTCCGTTGGTGGCAAGGATTCTGAAGGATCATGGAGGGGAAACAGAGAAGAAAATGTTTTCTGCCCAGACTCACCCCGGATTCCAATGGCAAATGCAGAAAGATAGCTGAGGCACGGGAGTAAAAATAATGCTGGCTGCTTGACCATTAAGTCTATCCTCAGTCCAGGCCCTTCAGCTTTGGACGGTCACTTCACTCAGCCTAGCGGCACACTGACATAGCTCAGAGACCACGACAATACTAGCTTTCTCCCACTGACAGGAGACCCCGACGGGCCTATGACCTGTTCACAGCCAAGTGCCTGTCAATCACACATCACACTCTCCTGTCAATCACACATCACACTCTCCTGTCAATCACACATCACACTCTCCTGATCCAATGGTTATGCTTTGAGGCTCATGGCAGAAGAGGCTGGGGACAGGTGGATGTGTTCTGAGAGCCACGTATGGTTCACTAGTTGCTGTACCTTGGGTTACAGACTGTGAATCACCTCCATGTCCCCTCCATAAAGGATTCTGAGGCCTTAACTCCAGAACCGTGAGTGTGGCCTCCAGAGCAATAATGATCTTCATGGCTGTATCGATTACATCTGGCCTCCTTCTGTCTCAGCTACTTTTCTGATTCCTACGATCTGAAGCAACTTTGGAGAGGGAGTGGTCAGGAGGTCATGGTGGCAGGGGTTTGAGGAAGCAGCTGGTCACGCTGCATTCACAGCCAGGACACAGAGACAAAAGCCCCTGTTCAGTTCCCTTTCTCCTTTTTATGTAGTCTAGGACCCCAGCCCATGGAATGGTGACCCCTAAATTTACTATGGCCCCTCAAAGATCCTAATTCAGAATATCCCTCACAGACACACTCAAAGGTGTTCCCATATGAATCTGAACCCAGACAAGATGGCAATTTTAACCAGCACCTCAGATGACCATCTGAATGAGGAGAGGGGGCCACGGGCTGCCCTCATCCAGTATAACTGACATCCTTCTGCAGAAGGGAATCTGGATAGAGAATGTCCATGGAGCTAAGACAATGTGTGGAGAAATGCTGTCTACAAACCTAAGAATTCTTGAGTGCCCAGAGGCCAGGAGAAAGGCCTTGGGAAGAACTTTACCCACAGCTCTCAGATGG
This sequence comes from Rattus rattus, assembly GCF_011064425.1. Taxonomy (NCBI): domain Eukaryota; kingdom Metazoa; phylum Chordata; class Mammalia; order Rodentia; family Muridae; genus Rattus; species Rattus rattus. The sequence goes on from NC_046154.1 coordinate 253,119,557, forward strand.
AAACAGCCTTGCCTCAATTTTGGATTTTTAACATTTAGAGGTGAGCGAGAGTTGACCTCTCTTGTGCAAGCTCACCCCTTTGTCATGGTAAACCCAAGAAGCTTTTACAGGCTGTTAGCACCGTTTGGACTGGTGGAGTGACCACACAAAAAAGCCTGATGTGTGGCTAATGCTAAAGGGACCAGATCAGGCTGACATCTGACCAAAGGACAGCAAAACACACAGAGGCAGAGGCTCGCCCACAATACTTGCCATTTTTCCTCCCTATTCTTCTATGTTTTCTTAACTTTATTCACCCAGAATAATTATGCACATAAATTTTGTATAATTGGCTTTCGATAGATTTGAACTGAGGAAAGGTGGAGGTATACATGACAATGGGCTGAACTATATTACCTCAAAAAGACTCCAAACAATATTACCACAAAATGTGATTATATTTGGAGACCGGGGTTTAGAAAAGTAAAAACTGGAATTGTTGGGGTGGAATTATTTCCATATGACAAGTGTCCTTAATTTTTAAAATTCATTTGTTTATGTGCATCTGTCTGTGTGTACATGTATGTGTCTCTGTGTATACATATGTGTGTGCATGTATGTATTTCTGTATGTATGTGCACACACATGTATGTGTGCCATAGAACACATGTAGTAGTCAGAGAACAACTTGCAGGAGCTGGGTCTCTCCTTCCACCACATGAATCCCGAGGACTGAATTTTTGGTCGTCAGGCTTGGTGGCAGGTGGCTTTATGTGCTGTAGTGGTTTGAATAAGAAATGTCCCCAAGCTCTCTTGCTCTCTTGCTGCCTTGCTCTTGCTCTTGCTCTGTCTTCTCACCCCTTTCCCCTCTCTCTCCTCACTCCCCTCCCCCTTCTCCATGTGCTCATGGACCGGCCTCTCTCCTCTCTCCCTCTCTCTCTCTCTCTCTCTCTCTCTCTCTCTCCTTTCTCTGTCTCCTTTCTCTGTCTCTCAACTCCCTCCCTATACCCTGAATAAACTCTATTCTATGCTAAAAAGACATTTAATTTAAAAAAAAAAAAAAGGAAGAAATGTCCCCAAAGCTGGGTGGTGGTGGCACAGACCTTTAATCCCAGCACCTCAGGAGGCAGAAGCAGGCGGGTCTCTGAGTTTGAGGCCAGTCTGGTCTAAAGAATGTGTTCTAAGACAGCCAAGGGCTGCTCAGAAAAAAACCCTCTCTTGGAAAAAAAGAAAAAAAAAGAAAAAAAAAAAAGAAGTGTCTCCATAGGCTCATGTGTTTGAACACTTGGCCCCCAGTTGGTGGCGCTGTTTGGGGAGGTTATGGGAGGTGCAGCCTTGCTGCAGGAAGTATGGCACCAGCAGCGGACTTTGAGAGCTTATAGCCTGGCCCCACTTCCGATTCCTTCTGTCTGCTTAGTGTTTGCAATTGAAGCTGTGATCTCTGACAAGCTTCTACTCCTGTCTCCATACCTCAGTGCCCACTGCTATGCCTCCTCACTGTGATGCACTTTTATTCCTCGGGGGCTGTAAGCCAAAATAAACTCTCCCATAGGTCACCTTAGTCATGGTGTTTCATCACAGCAGCCGAGAAGAAACTAATGCCCCAAACTGATACACATCTCCGGTCTAGGTGTCCGTAAAAGAAGAAGCGATCAGGAGTGAAGAGAGATACTATTGAATGCATGCACGCACAGTGTGCATGGGTGGGCTGACAAGCACAAGAAGGCAGCCATTTGTGCCTAATCTCCAGAACAGCGAGGAAGAAAACCTCTGCCATTGAAGCTGCATGGTTTGAGGTATTTTGTTAGGGCGACTTGAGAAACTACCACAAGGAGCCAGGGGGAAGGTGTGTCTTTGCACAGCCCCCACACTGTGCATGGTAGAACTGAGAAATAAGAAGGCTGTGCCCAGAGGGGAAGGCCCAGGGTCACCACTCACCCAGACAGTTGTGTCCATCGTGGGCCAGCATGAAGCCGTCAAAGCAGGTGCACCTGTAGTTCCCAGGGATGTTGATGCAGTCATGGACACAGCCCCCGTTGTAGTAGTCATTCTCACACTCATCGATGTCTGCAAGTGTGGAGACATGAGAAGTATCAGAGTAAGAGCTTGGGTTCCTTCTCTCACCTCCGCAAGCCACTATGATATGACTTATTAGGAGATGTAACAGCTTTAATGGTCAACTTGACACCACCTGGAATCGCCTGGGAAGAGAGTCTCAAGGAGGGATTGTCTGCATTGGGTTCACTTGTGGGCAGGTCTGTGGGGGCATTGCCTTAAGGAAGTTAGTTGATATGGGAAGACCCAGCCCACTATGGGTGGCATCATTCCCTAGGCAGGAGGTTCTGAGCTGGACAAGAATGGAGAAATCATGCGAGGACAAACAAGCAAGCATCATTCACTCATTTCTCTGAAGCCCTTCTCTGTGGGTGGATGTGATTAGCTGCTTGAAATTCCTGCCTTGCCTTCCCCACCGTGGCGGACTGCATCCTGGAGTTGTAATCAAGAGTGACACCCTTTTCCCTTAAGTTGGTTTTTGTCACAGTATCTTTTTTTTTTTAAATCACAACATCAGAAATGAAATTAGAACAGGGGATAAGCCCAACAGCTAGTCAATAAAATAACACCAGGGAGGGCTCAAGAGTTATTTGAAAACACTCCTGGCTCAGCAGCAACCAGTTTTCAGAAGAGTCACATTGTGTTGGTGTATGTGTGTTGTGTGGTGTGTGTTGGGGGTGGGGGTGGGGCTTCCAGTTCCTGCCACAGTGAAGCAGGTAAAAAAGTCAAACCTGGCTCTCGCTCCTTCTAAAGACTGTCAGCACTACAAACACATGGGTGCTTCTACATCCATGAAAATTAGCTCTTTTCAAGGAGGGAGACCAAGTAAAATAAACTCTGCACATCACCGAGAAGTGTCATCTCTGGAATGAAAGAATGTCCACTACCCCCCTTACCCCAGTAGCGGCTTTCTCTGTGGCCCGAGGCCTGGCTTTCAGCTGCTCCAGCTTCCTTGTTATAACAAAGTCTTCTGTCTCATAAACAATGGTCAATAGCTTTAGTAAAGGTCATTCTTTTTGCTGTTTTAAGTCCTTTTTCAACATTTCCCAGCAGGGGTCAAAGGACTATAAGTTCTGGGCTTCCAGAAAGAAGAATAAGAACATGTCTAGTTAGCATTCAGCGAGCTGCTTCTAAGCCCAAGTGGTTGGCTGGACTGAATGCCGTTATCTCCAAAGTCCTTACAGGGGCTGTGCTGACTAGACTTATGTCAACCTGATACATGCTGAAGTCATCTGAGAGGAGGGTATCTCAATTAAGAAGACGCCTCGATAAGATCAGACAGTTTGCAAGCCTGCAGAGCACTGATTCAATCACTAAGGGCATTGTGGGTGAGCCCATCCTCGGGCTAGCTGTTCTGGGTTCTATAAGCAAGCAGGCTGAGCAAGCCAGGAGGAGCAAGCCAGTAAGCAGCACCCCTCCATGGCCTCTGCATCAGCTCCTGCCTCCAGGCTCCCACCCTGTTTGAAGTCCTGTCCTGACTTCCTTTAGTGATGGACTACAAATGTGGAAGCTTTTTCTCTCCAACTTGCTTTTGGTGATGGTGCTACATCTTAGCAATAGTATCCGTAACTGAGACAGGGACTCAGCCCCACAAGGGCACTCAAGGAAGGCATGGGGAAGATAAAACTTGCCAAAGTCCGCACACCTAGAAGGGATGCGGGTGGGATTCCAAGTAGTGAAACATGACTCTGGTTTCCAGGTATGACATGGCTTCCAGGCACAGAATGACCCCACCAGCCATGGTCTGGGGCCCTGACACCTCTGCTAGGTCTTTGGCCACACCATTTGCAAATACTCCCCGTGCTCAAAGCCTTCTAGTTACCCTGAGCCCAGCCTTCATGGACTCTCGGGTGACCTTTGAAGAGAGGGAGTGTGTCATAGCTGAACCGGAAGTGAATCTCAAGATACAGAAGAAACGTCTCTGAGACAGAAGCTTTTCCTCCCCTATCTGCCAGGAGTGGAGGTTTGAGTTGAAGTTCTAGTGGGAGGTGGGAGGAGCCTGACCCCACGTCTGGAGTGAAACAGGGAAATCCTGGAGACCCATGCTCTCACCAGCCATGGCACATTTGACGCTTAGTATAGTATGGGAACACTAGCCTGGAAATCTAGGAGCTCACTCACTTCTGATTCTTCTAGAAAGAGTTTAAACACAGCATAGACACCCCAAGGAGCAAAACCAATAACCTGTGAAAAGATCAGATGCACGAGCCCACCCACTCCCTAGCCGGCCAGAGGAGGGAAGAACAAGGTAGGGGTCCACAAAGGTGTGGGAGTCATGACACTCCGCCCCTGCTCGCAGTGACCCCCTGTGCCATCTGGGGAAGTGAACTGAGTCACGACAGTTCTGACTTTAAATATACCTAGTAGTTTAATTAACCTGAAGGCAAGACGCAAGACTTTAGGTTTATGGGAAGTGCGCTGAGGGATACCCATTGCTCTCAGGGTCTGCACGCAGCCCTGGCTGTTCAGAGTCCTCCGCACAGCATTCAAAACATGTCCTCTAGGTCTCCAATCTCCAACCCTAAGGTAATACATTCATCCTGGCTTTAATTCACCAAGCTGCACAGACCTGGGGTTTCCCTCCACAGGCAATATTGTTTTCCTTCCACATCTCAGATAACAAGAATGGCTTTCCCTTTTTCGTGTGTGTGTGTGTGTGTGTGTGTGTGTGTGTGTGTGTGTGTGTGTGTGTATCTGTTCCACGCGTGTGTCTGTGCAAGCATGCACATGTGTGTGGATGAGCATCTAGGTGTCAGAGGTCAACGCTGGCTGTCTTTCTCTAGTGCCCTCATCTTATGTTTTTAGACAGGATCTCTAGGTGAACCCAGAGCTTACGGATTGGGTAGCTAGGCTAGAACCCCAGTCAGCTCCAAGGACCCAGTTCTCCCCACCCCCACCCTGTTCCCTCACCATTATCCTTAAGTGCTACAGTCACAGGCACAGGCCCGCCCGGCTTTTTTGTTTTTAACCTAAGTGTGGCTTTTCTTTGACATAGTAATAGGCTTCCTTCCACTGTCTGCCAGCATGAACATCACCTCTTACTGAATGACCCAACATCCCTCCTGCAAACTGGTGACTGGCCTGATCCCAGTGGAATCTGCCTGGTTCAAGCAGCTGGTGCCACTTGCTGTTGGTCCCATGACAGGTACGACCCTTAGGGTGGATCAGCCAGACCGAGGGGGATAGACTTCTGTGCTGTGTCTGGGTGAAATAACCTTTCTCCTGCTACCCTCTAAAGGGCAGCAAGTCAGCCTTCCTGAAACAAGAGCCCCTCCAGGCCTCAGTGCAGTCCGATGGGTAGGTGCTTCTTACGGCCAATCAAACTGAAGTGCAGAGAGGTCAGAGAACTTTTCAAAGCCACAGAGTAGCAGGCAGGCCACGCACTTCCTCCCCCATAGGGCACACTGGCTAGCACAGGCCAGCCACAGGCAAAAGGCTCGGTACAAGCTTCCGTCCTTAGCGCATATCTACTGTGTCCTGAGAAAGTGTTACCTGGCCACCCAGGAGCTGTTCACCTCTCTGCCCTTCCACAGGCTCCTCCTCCATCCACACACATGTACATGCCTTTCCATCTGCTCAGTCACTAACCAGCCAGCCATATTGTCATTCAGCCAAAACCCATCTTCCTCAGTGTCTATACACTCTATGGCATAGCTACCCAAATGCTAAAACGTATTCACCTTAATACGTAAGTTGGTGGATTATCTTTCCATTAACCAGTCACCTATAAACCTACCCATTTACCCAAGCAAACATTCATTCATATCAAATTCATACCCATTAATTCATACATACATCTATATGATTGGTTGCACACTGTCCTCCCATTAATTAAAAAAAATGCATCCACACATCTGTTCACTCATATGTCCATCCAAATGTTTAACCACCCATCTCTAGATTCATGAATGCAAACACTCACCTTCCAAACACACACACACACACACACACACACACACACACACACACACACTCTGACACACACACTCCAGCTTGACATCATGCTTGACACACAGCTGATTCTCTTTTCTCTCTCTCTCTTTTTTTTTCTCTCTTTTTCTCTCTCTCTCACACACACACACACATTGAACACTCTGACACACACACACTCACACACACACACTTGAACACTCTGACACACACACACACTTGAACACTCTGACACACACACACACTTGAACACTCTGACACACACACACTCACACACATGCTCACACACACATGCACACATGCACAAACACAAGCACACACACACACTCTCTCACACACACCCCATCTACTCATTCATCCGCAAGTCCAACATACAGACATGCATCCATCTATCCACCCACTCTTCCTTCTACTCAATCACTCACTTCCTTCAAACAGCTTAAAAATAAGTAGGTACGATACGGTTTCCAAAAACAAAGGATTAAGACAGAGAAAAACAAATGAGGTGGGCTGGTGACACTGTTCAGTGATACAATTGGTAATCACAGCCCAGTCATAAAAGGTGAGCTTCCTAGGTGCCCACAGAGAAAGAAACACAATCTACCATGTCCACAGCATGCCACCATGTTCAGTGGTGGTAAGATCTGAGCACCCATAGGTCCCCAAACAGGGGGACATTCCTTCTCCTGACTGGGCAGAATCACCTGATGGGTCTGGCCTAATTTTAATCTCTGCCCGTTGTCTTTGTCTGATGATTAAGAGGAGCAATTTTACCATCAGGATGGCAAGCAGTTTCAGCACCAGTATAGGACGCAATACAGCAACTGCCAAAACAGCCAATGAGGTGACTTCTAGGCCTTCTTCTCATTGAGTCTCCATAGGGAAGGCCATACTCCATGCCAATCTACAGAGTTTGGGATTACAGATGCTCACACAGTGGATGGCTTTTTGTGTCCAGAGATCTGAACTCAGCCTTCAGGCTTGTGCGGCCAGTGCCTTTACCCACTGCTAGCCCTCCACCTTATTCTCTGAGATAGGGTCTCACGGAAGGAACCTGGAGCTCACTGATTCAACTGAAATGCGGGTCAGTGAACCCCCATCCTTCATCTCCCCAGGGCTAGGACTCCAGGCACACCCTACTCCGACTGGCTCTTATGGGTGCTGGGGATCAGACTCAGGTCCCCAGGCTTGCACCAACTGAGCCATTCCCTAGCTTCCTTCTCCGATTTTTAACAGGACGCAGATACCCTAGGAATCCAGGCATGTAGAGGAGAGCCAGCCTGGGATGGCAGAGACAGAGCTGCGTGACACTGTCATCTGGGAAGTGGGCTCTGGTCCCACCTTAATGAGGAGAGGCTCCAGGCCCTCCCCTCCAGATGCTCAGGCAGTGGCTGCATCCAGGTTCACCCTCTTCTGCTCATCCTCTTCCCCCTCCCCCTCCCCTTTTTCCTCCTCCTCCTGTTAGAGCCACATCTTCAGGGTTGCACGGGGGTGAGGAGACCAAGTCTCCTTCTCCAAAAAGTTATTAAAAAGAAGGAACCGAGAGAAAAACCTGACTGAGCATTCTATCTCCAGGATGCCCTGACTTGAGACTGCAGGGTGGTGACGGGGAGGGGAGAAAAGCCCACCCTGCTCTCTTCCTTCTGCTTAGGTTTTTTAATTAATTAAATTTTTTTCGTGATTAAATTTTTATTACACTCATTTCTTTTTTGTGCGTTATGAAAATTTTAATTACATTTGGTGTGTGTGTGTGTGTGTGTGTGTGTGTGTGTGTGTACACACGTGGGAGTCAGAGGACGACTTGAAGGAGTTTGTGGTTTCCTTCTACATGTTGGGGGGGGGTCTCAGGAATCAAACTCAGGTCATCAGGCTTGACAGCAATCACCCTCACTCTGTGAGCCATCTCACCCTCCTTGTAACAAAAACTTAGTTCCCAGGAGAGGATAGTTTTCAACATCCAAAAGAGTGGAACAAATGACACAGGAACCATGCATTGTGGACCTTTTCAAAGGTCACATGGTCCTTCTTTTCCTGTATTAAAATGTTAGCACGCACGCCATCCCACAGCGACGGTCTTATGCCAGCAGCACTGGGATGGACCCCAAAGAGGATGGACTTTTCTTTTTTTTCTCCATTTAATCCAAAATTGATTCTCACTGCCTTATAAAATATATATTTATTCTGTGGTGTCTAGGCTCTGGAAGATTCTTTCCCAATGAATCAGAGCGCCTTCTCATTTTATTTTAATGCTGTTTTAGGATATATTTTTTTCTCTTTTCTTTTTAAAGCAAAGCTGACAGGAAAACCTCAAGAGGAAGGTTTCGAAAGTAGCCACACTTTCACTCTCAGAGGCCATTACTGACAAGTCCCACTTCCCCCTGATTGGCATTTTTGTAGACATTCCTCCCGGATGGGAAGCCCCATTGCTCTAACAAAGACCCAGTCCCCGACTGGGCGCTAGCTTGTCCCCCCTTTGTCTGTGGCTTTAGGAAAACCATGCACTCTTTAGATAGACGTCTATTCTGGGAGAGATGTATGGCTTAGGAAGTTGAGTCCTTATTGATGAATAAGTCTTAATCCGGTTTGTTGGCTAATTATGCTCTCGGGAAGGTAGTTTCTCTCTGCCTCGCAGGAAGGATTAAGTCCCCTGCCTCCGGTGGTGCGGGGTTAAGCTCCAGGTCTGTAATGACTGAGTAATGAGACCAGCTCTCTGAGGACCCCTGGTATCCATCGATCAGGTTTCCCTTCTATTGAGACAATGCCAGAAGTGGGCCCAGCAGTTAATTATGGGAGAGGTCAAAGGTCACGCAAAACCAACACCAGTCTATATACGTTCTCATTCCTAACTGTGGACAAACCAGAGGCAGTGAGGGTCTCCCCACCCCATTCTGAGATCTGAGATAACCATGGGGCTGCAGTTACTCTGTGACCTCTTCCAGTGCCCTGTGTGGCTTCCAGCTATCATTAAAACTGCAGTTTTCTATGCCCGGAGCCCCTTTCCCCAGCCTAGGCTGCTAATCACCCTGGTTTGGGATTTGGTGCCTTGCCCCCTCTGAAGCTCTGATAGCTTAGCCTATCTCCTTCCCTCTGCTCCCCCAGCTCCCCAACCTATAGACAGCAACATCACTGTGACACTGGAAGCTGCCAATCCATGGGGACGTGTGTCTTGTTCAGCAGGAGCCTCGGAATCGAGCAGAATGTGTGCAATGAGCAATGGCCGCCTGCTGAATGAATGAACAAGGACTGGGCTGTTGCTTCCACTGACTGGCCCTTGTGATGTGTGGGACAGCACTGGGCAGTGTTGCAGGCCCTGCACACAGGACAGCTCCAAGAAGTGGGCACCAACACCTTAACTTTATGCCAAGTTAAGGACCCCGGGGATCCATTGATGGGAAGACTAAGACACTGGGAACCAGGAACTGAGCCAGGCTGCCTGACTCTAAAATGAACACTGTCCAGTCACAAAAGGCCGCATAGTAGGTGCTCCTATCCAAGTGCCTCCTGAACGGGTCAGCCCAGAGACAGAATGTATATACTACTGGTGTCCGGCGGTTATGGGGGACTGTAGGTCTTAGGGTTGGGGTGGAGGAAGGAATATGGCATCTCTAAACTGGTTGTGTGGCGAGCAACTGTGGATTCACTAGGAGGCACCGGCTGGCAGACCTCACACGGGTGGGTCGACTCTGCGGTATGTGATCAGCAGCTCAACAAAGCGATCTTGAGAACAAAGAAAAGAGGGCTGGTGGGACGGCTCATGATTTCCCAGAACCCACACAAGCCTGAAAGAAGAGAGCCGCCCCCACCACATCCCAGTCCTCCAGCACAGCGCACTGTGGCACAGGCACTGCGTGCATCGGGCAAACACGCAATACAGTTTTTTTTTTTTTTAAACTGGAGAAAAGCCAGAGTCATTGCTGCACGTATCTGTGGAACAAACTGGCTTTGTTTGTTTGTTTTTCTTTTCTTTTTTTTTTTTTTTTTTTTTTTTTTTGGCTCCTGCCTGGATGCAGGGGGGCCACTTTGTGTGTACAGCATTTTCTATTTTGTTTGTTTTTTTTTTGGACAGGTCCTTATTATGTAACCCATGCCTCAACTTCCCATCTTCCTTCACCTCCCAGGCATTGGCATTTCAGGGGTGAACCACTATGTTTGACTCAAGGATGCTCACTGTGAACAATGCCACCTGCCCAGCCTTGGTTCACGGTAGGGTGTGTTCTCCCAAGATCAGAAGGGTGTCCCTACCAAGCCTCTAGGAAAAGGATGGGCGAACTCTAACAATTCTCCCTCAACAGCAAACTCTCCTTGGCCCTCTTCTCTTGGTTCTGGCTTCAAGACCTCACGAAAAGAGAGTTGGGGTAAAAGGAGCCCTGGAAGTGTCTGGAGATGGCAGTGAGGCGGGTGGGTGGGGCTCAGACAGCCCTGTGTTCCTTCCTGCCCATTACAAACCGGATCCCAGGAGCTATCAGCCATTCTCTCCTTTCTTTGGCAAGACCGAAGGGGGTTGTGCTGCAGACCTCGAAACGCTCCAGGAGCTCCTAACCTGGCTCCCAGACCATCGGGGTACACAGGTGCTAGCAAAGGTCTCAGCCCAGGGCAGAGAGCTGGTCTATGTTCCCGGAGAGCCTAGAGAGGTAACAGGGTGCACAGAGTAGGTCTTGAGCACTTAGCTTGTCAGCAAGCCTGGGCTGAAGGCAGTTGAGATGTCTCCTTGCTGCAGCGGCTGCAACCTGTGTGGATAAGCTTCCCATCTTCCTTCCTAGATCCCTGTAGGGTGTGACCACGCCCCCCCCCCAATAACAGATGTAACAGAGGAGATCGCTCTCAGGGCAACGGGCTAAACCTTCATTGTGGCCCAGGTAGGAAGGACCAGCTCTGCTTCCCTACTCACCAGGCAGGTGAGCTATAAAACCAAAACCCTGACTGAGCAGGCTAGCTTTAGACTTGATGTTCTTAATCTGGATGAAGCTGCCCAAGGGATGTCTTACTATTTACTGGGGATCAGGATACCTGCCTGCCCTCGTTCTATGCCTCTGCTAGGCCTCTTGCTCTCAGCCTGGACACAGGCCACAAGGAGCTACCAGCCTGGCTTCAGGGAGAAACCAGCAGGAGCCCAGTGAGGTCCAGGTCTGCCTGTGGGACCAACAGTGGGAAGGGACAGGCAGATGAGTTCTGCTGATGGTCAACAGTGTTTGTTACCTCTAGGGTAGGGAGCACCGTGAGCATGCTGAAGCCTGAGAGACCCACATGGGGACATGGGTCCCTTCTCACCTTCATACCCCTTCACCACGAAGGGAGGCCTAGGCAGAAGGCCTATGTCCTCTGAGAGAAGGGAATATTTTGGAGACCCTGGAAGGAATGGGGAAAAATCAGCCCTGGCAGCTGTTAAGAGCCCAGGTCTGAAGCCTCAGGAAGCCACTGCTGCTACAGACCCCAATCCCTCCAGGGTTGCAGCCCGGATCCATCTGGAGGACCCTGTCAGGGCAGCCTCCGGGACCCCCTGACCTCGCCCATATACACAAGCCCCCGGCGTTCTTTGTCTCAAGGCCTTTGGGGAAGGGCGATATCCATTTCAGTAGCACTCAAAGGCCAACGAGCCCACAGTTTATTTTCTTAGAAATAATGGTTTTTTTCTGGTTAGCATTCCTCTGATGGAAACACAAATACAGCCACTGTAATAAGAAGCAGCCGAGGGAGGGGGAGGCGAGAGGGCCTGCAGGCAGCACTGGGAAAGTCTGTCACCTGAGGGTGGGGTGCAAGGCGGGACACCCTGGGAAGCCAGGTGGAAAAGGAGCTTTCGAGAGAAGAGCCCAACCAAAGTTTGAGGCTGCCTTCAACACCCCCTAGAGCAGTGGCCCTTAACTAACTTCCTAACTCTGGGATGCCCCCCCACCATAAAATTATCTTTGTGGTAATTTTGCTACTTTTATGAATCGTAGTGTAAGTATCTGACGTACAGAAGGATCTGCTATGTGACCCTTGTGGGGGTCATGACCTGCAGGTTGAGAACCACTGCCCTAGAGACAGGCTCCCTCCACAGACATCTGCTCAAGTGCAAGCCCCAGGCAGGAGTTGCTGCTCTCACTGTCAAGGGAGGCAGACTGGAAGCCGGGGCTCCAGACGACCCATTACTTGCAGGATTTTGGGGGTCAGTGAGAGCTGGAGGCGATGTCAGAGACTTGCTTTGTTCTGCTCTCCTTGACAGGCTTGGATGACACCTCCTCTAAGAATACCCCAGACACCTTCCACACCACCCCGATTTCTTCCCTACCACAGGCAGGGGTACTCACTTCTCCACCCCCACTGAGTCCTGCCTCTGCCACACTGAAGGTTTTCTGACTCATTTTGTCTTGCCCAGCCTCCCGCTAACTACCCTCCCTCTAACTGCCCTCCCGCTATCTACCCTCCCGCTAACTACCCTCCCGCTAACTACCCTCCTGCTAACTACCCTCCTGCTATCTACCCTCCCGCTAGCTACCCTCCCGCTAGCTACCCTCCCGCTATCTACCCTCCCGCTAACTACCCTCCCGCTAACTACCCTCCTCCTAACTACCTTCCTGCTAACTACCGAGTGATGACCAGGAAGCACACCTGAGCCCAGCACTAAGCCTAACAGTGAGAAGACCCTTAGCTAACACTCTGGGCCAGATCCCACATAGAACGGAAACTTGTCTTCAATACAAACCCACCAAGGACGCAATGTTTGCACTGTCCCCTGCTATGGATGAGCATGGGCCCCGACAACTCTCCCAGTGACCTAAACTGCCATGGCAAGCAACCCATGCTTTTTTACTTTTTTAGGTTTATTTTATTTTTGTTTTATGTGTATGAGGGTTTTGCTGGCCGGCACGTAAGAGCACGACACGTATGACTGTTGCCTACAGAGGTCAGAAGAGGGCGTTGCGTCCCCCGGAACTGGAGTTGCAGAAGACTGTGAGATATCAAATAGCTGCTGAAAATTGAACCTGGGTGCTCTGTAAGAACAAGTGCTGAGCCGTCTCTCCAGCCCCTGCCCCATCCCTGCTGGTCAGTTTTAGCTGTTGGTCTTGTCACAACTGATTATCACCTGCAAAAAGAGTCTCAATGAGGGGCTGTCTAGATCAAGTTGACCTGTGGGCATGGCTGGGGAGACTTGTCCTAAATGTCAACTGACATGGGGACACCCAGTGCACTGTGGGGAGTACCATTCTCTGGTTTGGGGCCCCGGACTGTGTAAGCGTGAAGAGGGTTCGCTCGTCCCTAAGCAAGCAGGCAGCAGGGGGTGCATTTGTCTCTCTGTTCTTGAGTTTGGTCCTGGACATGACTACCTGAGTTTCTGCCCTGACTCCCCACAATGATGAAGTGTACCCTGGTTCTGTAAGCTAAAATAACCTTTCCCTCCCTATGTTGCTCTTAATGGGAAGATGATGAAAATTTTCTCACAGGACAGAAATGAGACCACCACCTAATTGCTACCCCGGAATAAGCAACTGGGAGCTTGAAGTCCCGATTCCTCTTGCCTTTTTGGCCTGCAGGATCCCAGCTTTCATCTTGGGCAGTACACGTTAGCATAATTGCATGTTTTCAGATTCAGGGGGAGGAGGATCCTCCCTGGCTGGCTCCCTACCCCCGGCTTTTCCTGCCCTCCCTGCCTCAAGCGTAGCTCTACCTGGAGTTTCAATAAAGTGTGCTCTAATCTAATGGAAATGACTTAACAAGACCTCGGCCGTTACTCGCTGCGAAGGCCAATTGGTTTTAGTCTTCCCCACCCCCTCTTAATGATAAACTAAATGAATGCCGGGTGTGTTATTAAGAGTTTGGTTAAAACCCTTTAATGACACGCTCTGTAATCTACCTACCTTTAGTGATTGACAAGGACACCCCTGGGGATATAAAATCCAGGAAGTGATTATTTACATCCATTACATACATGCTAATTTTGTGATCTCTGATGGGTGTCTTTTTTTTTTCTTTTCACACACACATATCCCGAAAGGAAAATAGTAATATATTTAATATACTGTGGCCAAAACAAAAATCTCATTTCCCCCAAGAGCTTTAATTACAGCATTCTGAAAAGGGCCCGAGTTGAAACTTGTGAGAGGAATAAACCACTTGAATGAATGGTCTAAAAATTAAGTGCACATAGAAGGGCGATGTGCGCCGTGGGTTCAGACTAAACAGCCATTAGCGGCGGGGGTGGGGTGGGGGTGGGGGTCTCGGTTATTTAAACAAGCCATCTGAGGGTGGTTTGCTCCTTGTTTGAGGGCTGGTCCTGATTATAAACAAGAGCTTTTAATTAAGATTAGTAAAACTCAATTCAAGCTATAATTTGGTCCTTTTCCTTCGCAAATGTCTATGAAAGCAAGGTGATTAAGGTTAAATGAGTTGAGGCCGTTAAGGGGGATGAGCTGCCCACTCCTGGCCCCGGCCTGCCCCTCTGGCAGAAGGAGCACAAACAGGCCTGCTTAATTCAGAACAGGGGGCTGTTGGTGCAGGGCTGGCCCCAATGGTCTCCAAAAGGCCTGTGATCAAAGGGCCCCGTGAGATGCAGATGCACCCACTTAGCCAAGCAAGGGAAGAGGAACCGGGAGACATAGTGTGCAAAGGTCCTGGGGTAGAAAGAAGCTGGAGTTTGAGGAGTAAATGAAGGTAGCTAGGGCGAGATAAGGAAGGGAGGGATTTAAAACAAAACAGTAGCTCAACGTGTTCAGGCAGATACCAGGGGTGAGCCCAAGAGGGAGGGGCTCCATGGATGAGGTCCAAGGGGAGGGGCTCCAAGGATGACGCCCAAGGGGAGGGGCTCCATGGATGACGCCCAAGGGGAGGGGCTCCAAGGATGACGCCCAAGGGGAGGGGCTCCCCATCCAAGGATGACGCCCAAGGGGAGGGGCTCCAAGGATGACGCCCAAGGGGAGGGGCTCCCATCTACCCCATGGATGACATGATCCTAGGGGGTCACAGTCATAAACCTGTCTCTAGGGAACGCTACAGAGAACAGGGTCTCTACAGCCTCTTCTATCATTGCACAGCGAGGGAATCTGGGAACCCTCTCCCCACAGTCTTCAGACATAGTTGAGAACTCATGGCTGATGGCTAGAGCCAGCCTCTGCTGCCCCTCAGCTGGATCACCTGGCTAAAGACCGAACTCTCTGGACCCAGTTTCCCTAGATAGACACTGTCACTGGCCCTGCCAGTCACAGGTCTCAGCTTCCTCATCTCCAAGTCGAGTGTGAGGCTCGGGCAGGCCTTTCCTGATGTCCCCTGGGCTGCAACAGGTTTGGGACAGCCTCGGAGGAGTGATGTAGGACATCACAGCCTAGGACATCAGGCTCTGAGGAAGGATGGCAACAGAGAGGTGAGAAGTCACCTGTTTGGGAATCAGGAAAAGCTTCCTGAAGGAGGCGAGCCTGGGGATACAGCCCCTCCATTCACAGCTAGGGTCCTGGGATGGAAATCAAACATGTAATAGTCAACAGCCCTTGAGGTAGACCCAGGAGGAACCCAGGAACTTACAGTGCAATATGGTGGGACAGACAATGGATGCATGAATGAGTCTGGAAAGGCCTAGCAGGAGAAGCAATCAGGGGCCACACAAGTCACAGAGCTGCCTCATTAGAGCCACATCAGTGACCCAAGGCAACCCTACTTGTCCTCAGCAAGCCCCGTGCCTCAGTCACCCTGTCAGCTGGCAGCAAGCCCTTCACCAGCATTAATACATCAGTAGGATGAGATGATAATGAAACAGACATGGAGACTGCCTCAACATCATCTGCATCCCATCACCATAGCCACCATCAGTACCATAATCACTCTCCCCATCATCAGCATCATAGTCATCATCATCTGCATCCCATCACCATAGTCACCATCAGCACAATAATCACTCTCCCCATCATCAGCATCATCATCTGCATCCCATTGCCATAGTCACCATCAGCACAATAATCACTCTCCCCATCATCAGCATCATCATCTGCATCCCATCACCATAGTCACCATCAGCACAATAATCACTCTCCCCATCATCAGCATCATCATCTGCATCCCATCACCATAGTCACCATCAGCACCATAATCACTCTCCCCATCATCAGCATCACAGTCATCTCACCACCATTACCACTGTTATCAACATCACAATCTGTGTCATCACTGTCACTGTGACTAATATTATTAATATCAATCCCTTCACCTTCACCATCACCATCCTTACCACCCTCACCAATATCACTTTTACTACCATCACCATAACCTTCATCTAAGTCAGTAACACCACATCTGCCAGGTGGTTGTGATGCACGCCATTAGTCCCAGCTTTTAGGAGCTCTGTGAGTTCAAGGCCAGCCTGGTCTACAGAGCAAGTTCCAGGATAGTCAGTGCTACACAGAGAACTCTCTCAAAAAAACCCAAATCTGTCTGTCTGTCTGTCCATCTGTCTGCCTATCAATCTATCAATCTATCTATCTATCTATCTATCTATCTATCTATCTATCTATCTATCTATCCATCCATCCATCCATCCATCCGTCTGTCCATCCATCTGTAAAGAAACAGTTTATCATGTGGCTTGCCCAAGGCCCTGGGTTTGGTTCTCAGCGCTGCAAATTAAAAAAGGATAAAAGTGAAAAGCACCACGCCATCATCACCTGTTTGCTCTACTACCATCACCATAGCAACAGCAGCTAATGCTTGTGTGTTACACGCTACACGCCAGGCTATGCTATCAGGCTTTAAATACATCAGCTCACTTAACCCTTGCCTTCAAAGCCTACAAAATGGTTGCTAGATGGTGCGCATTGTACAGACAGAGGTTGAGTGCCTTGCCCAGATACACAGGCGGGATGTGCATCCCAGCAATCCGGCTCAACACCTATTCTCTAACGACTCTGCTCGGTTGAATAAGGACCATTCAGAACGTGACAGACAGCAGTGACCACAGCAGACACAGCAATGGGCCCACCACACCTGGGCTCTCATCCCAATCCTGGCAAGGCCCTCCTCTCACAGGTCTCCAGCGGACCATCCAAATAAGGAAATGAACATCTGGGTGGTCTCTGAGCTCCCTCAGGCCACCCTGAATGTGGCCTCTCAGCCCCTGCAGATGGATGTGTCTGCAGTCTTCTGGGGATAGCCATCTTAGGGAGTCTGATGGTCTCTGTGTCAATATTCCAATAGGCTGCCCTTATGCCAACCAATGCCTGTCTCCAGGAATAAGGACACCTAAGACAAGCAGGCTGGGCCTACCCAGGCCCTCAGAACCCAGGCCAACAGCATTCTCTGTGCTTTAAGACTGTCACTTCAGCCCCTAGGCAGCACCAACGGAAGGGCAGGGCACATGGTATCAGGAGCATCACCCCAAATGTGTGTGGCACTGAGGGACTCCGAAAGGTCTTTACCATTCACAACCCCCTGTGGCTTGCAGCTCCTATAACAGCACATGGTGGCAGGTAACAAGCTCACCTGCATGTTGAATCCTGGGAGCTAGGAGCCAGGCAGGAGGGCTTCACACACTGCACCGTGTCCTGCAGGGCCCAGCTCTTCAGGATGAGTGGAAACAAAGCCAAAGGAGATACTGAGGCTTGCTGACGGTGAATCGTTGCCCAGTGCTTATGTCAGAGGTGGGCTGTGACCAAGGTGCCTTGCAGAGGCCACCCTGGTTTCCTCGCATGGTACAGGGTCAAATGGCACCACCACAGAAAAGATCCTCCTAGCAACTCCCAGGCTCCTGCTTCCCACTCCCCTCTACTCGCTGGGGTCTCACAAACTGCTCAGCTGAACTCCAGTCAGGGCTGGGGAGACGACTCGGACTAAACATGTTCTATAGACCAGGGATATTGCCAGCCCTGCCCCAGGAGCTGGGAGCAGAATGACAGACTTTGTAAGTGAGGTGCTCCTGAGTTCCTGGGCGTGACAGCCAGATGTATATGGCTTGAGAGAGATGGCTCTGACACCCAGCCCTCAGTAAACAAGGTTGGGGGATGCAAGATATGAAATTAGAACCCAGAGTCAGAAAAGCAACAATGGGGGCAGCCGAGGGGCTTCTGGGAGGATAACGGGAGTGTAATTCAGGAGTGTGCATGTGCATTCCCTCAGGGCACTCCAACCTCCTCCTGGGACAGAGATGGGCAAAGAAAGGTTCACAGAGCCAGGTGGCCAAGCTGGTTGGGAACAATAGTCTGGCTCTTGGGCTGGGACATAGCTCAGATATAGAGTGATTACCTAGCATGCAGGGGCCCTCGGTCTGATCCCTAACTAGGTTTAGTGTTACACATCTGTAATCATCTGTAATCCCAGAAATAGAGGCAGGAAGATCAGGAGTTCAAGGTCAGCCTCAACCACATAACAAGTTCAAGGACAGCCTAGACTACATGAACTTCTTCCTCAAAATGAACTAAATATGTCTCGTCCCAGGGCTCCATCACTATGGGGTGTTTAATCCGAGCTCTGAAGGGCTTCAGAGAAACAGGCAGATGATGTGACCTGAGGGCAGTAAGCAGCAGGAACCGGGCTGTGAGAAGGACAGGCCAGCTCAGTGGCTTCGGCTAGCAGGAGAGTTGTGCCAAACATGACCCTCCCTTGCTGGCACATCGGGTCTTAAGGACAAGGAGAGAGTCAGAAAGTACACGCACTCCCTCACTTTTACTGCCTGGACCACTGAGCTACCTACCCTCCAGGCCCTGCCAGCAGCCTTGGACATGACCTGCTCTCTCTACCTGCCTCCCTGGGCATTTCCCAGAGGTGCATGGGTCACATCAGCTTCCCCCCTGCTGCTCCTGGGGACCCAAGCAAGCTGACACTAAACAGGACCTATGAAGATGCCATCTGCTTGTCTCTCAGCCTATAGAGATGAGCTCAGTGATGTCTGCATTCCTGGGGGCAGTGGGCAGCTGTAGGGCAGAGCCCCAGCTCTGCAGGGCCTGGTCAGAGGAGGCGGAACATCATCCTGTTTTCATGCAATGCTTGCCCAGTGCAGTCGCACACAGGAGACTGAGCACTAGCGAGTCTGACTGAGGATTGGAAACCCTGGTTTTGGTTCTGTCTGTGCTGCTGTAAAACTTTGGAAACACGGTCATCAATGCTTGGCTTTCCTCTGCACAGTCGGGTGGATGGGAAGGTTTGGGTTAGGGGTTTGTGATCAGGGAGAATAGCCAAGCTCTGCCCAACACACATGGCGTCAAAACAACCATGCGTCCTTTATGGGTCGGTATCCCACCTGGCTTAGACTCCCACTTCCCAGGATCACAGAGGCTTCACGTTTCTCTGTTCGGAAGACAGTTTCTTTTCTTTCCTTCCTTCCTTTCTTCCTTCCTTCCCTCCTTCTTTTCCTTCCCTCCTTCCTCTTCCTTTCTTCCTCTTCCTTCTTCTTCCTTCCTTCCTCCTTCTTCCTTCCTCTTCCTTCCTTCCTCTGCCTGTCTTTCTTTCTTTCTCTCTTTCTTTCTTTCTTTCTTTCTTTTTTTCTTTTTGGAGATGGTTCAGACTAGTGTCAAACCTACTGTGTCCAAGATGACGTAGCCTATATAGATCTATTTGCCTTGAACTCTTTTTATTCTATTTTATTTTTAATTTTTTTAAAATTATTTTTTGATTGTTCAAGACAGGGTTTCTGTGTTGAAGTTTGGCTGTCCTGGAACTTGCTTTTGTAGACCAGGCTACCCTCAAACTCAGAGATCCACCTGCCTCTGTCTACTGAGAGCCGGGATTAAAGGTGTGCATGGGCCACCATGCCTGGCTTTCCCTGAACTCTTGAGTACTGGGATTTCAGGCACGCACCGTTAGGTCTTCCCTGGGGAACCATCAACCCGGCACTCCAGGTGCAGGCTAGACAGACGGATATATAGCTTGAATCACACACTGGGGCTGGAAAGAGGAGAGGCAGCTGAGCCAGCCTCACGGGCGGGATTTAGAGGCTGAAGTTAGGGATCCGGAGGACAAGTCACCCTGAGCTTTTACTGATTCCCATGTGTAGTCAGGGCCGGACACACAAAAAGTCATTCAACCCTGATATTATCAAGAAAAAGGGGGCTAAAATTTAGGCGAAAGCCTGGTACCCCACAGTTTCAACTTTTGCCTTCCAGGTGAGTAGCTATGTCTCCTGGAAGCCTGCAGGACAGCATAAAATTGTCAGAAGCCGGGGCTGCCCATGTCCAAGGGGTGGGCTATAGGGTTGGCCTGCTGGTACACCATAGGGCAGACCTCAGCCATCTCCCTCTGGCCCTGGCTTGGGGAGGGCTGAGGGAACTTACCTTCACACTGCTTCCCTTCCCCCTTGTAGCCCGGCTTGCAGAGACATTTGTAAGACTTGGGTGTGTTCTGGCAGATGGCATCTATGTGGCAGTCATCTGTGCCCTCTGAGCACTCATCCACATCCACGGCTCCTGTGGAGGAGGCAAAGTGCAGGTGAGGCATGCTGGGAAGTCATCTGAGACTGTGCCGGAAGTTCATGCCCCCATCCTACCACTGACCACTTGAACAGCTAACATTAACAGTCACATCTCAGTTTGATGTGACAAGGGGCAAATTGGCAGCATCCTTGAGGCAGCTTCTCTGTGCCAGGCACACGTCCTTTCACATCTGGTCTTTATTTTCATAATAGTCCCATTGGGTATAGCCATTATCCTCACTTAAGAGATGGAAAAACCGAAGGCTAGAAAAACTTCTGTGGGTTGGGTCTAGGTTTCCCTGCAGGTATCCTTCCAAGTCCACACTCCTCCTGAAAGAGTCCTCAGAAGAACCGAGATCCAGCCTCAGGGTTGCAGATAAGAAAACTAAGGCAGAATGGTGTACAGGTACCAAGCAGAGGCCATCCAAGAAGGCTGCAGATAACCTAGATGTGAGGTCCCAAGGCAGTGGAACTGTGGGAGGGATCATCCCCTAGGCTCCCACCCAGAGTAGTGTCTATGGATCTTCCTTTCTTTCCCTCTGCCAACCCAGGCTTCAGATAGCCAGTACTCATAGCCCAGCCTCTAGACCCCCCAGCACCACCCAGGCTCAGAGAACACTAGTGCACCCTACCTCCTATCCCCAGCACATAAATCCAGAATGCAGCAGCCATGGCTGCAGAGTAGGAAGGCCTTCTGCACACACACTGATTCCCTGATTCGTTCCTCCCTCCCCTCCCTCCCTCCCTCCCCTCCCTCCCTCCTTCCCTCCCTCCTCCCTCCCTCCTTCCCTCCCCTGTCCCTTCACTCCATTGCTCCTCTGAGTTTACTCAGAACTTTAGGTTTAGACCGGGGATTTGAGACCAGTAATGCAAGATACTGGATTAGGCTCCATCACAGAAAGAGCTTGTCTGGGCATCCCTCTCCTTCCAGCTGGCTGGGAGCACCACACAGATGGACAGGCAGAAGGACTCAGGTGAGCAGACAAGGGACTTTCAGCAGCTGCCCTGAGGACAGTCCCCCTGGGAGGCTCCAAATGTTCCCATCTCTTTATCCATCTGGTCTCACCCTAGAGTTCATGGTGCCTGTTAATGCCCACTTTGAGTTTATCCTCTGGCTGGACCCTGGGCTCTAGCTCTGTGCCCCACCCCTCTTCCTCACTCCAGACTCCCAGGTACCAGCTCCACACCAGAGGGGAGAGAGGCATTGGATAGGAGCACAGGTGATTCCTCCCTGCACACACAAACACATGCAAAAGACAGACACACACATATACACACATGTAGCATCCCTCCCAAGGCCAGCCACCTCGTTTCAAGTGTGTGGTCAACCCTGCAGCTGTCCAAAGGCAGTAAGGCAAGAACCGAGAGGTAGGCAGCATAGTAAACCGGTAGAGCGAATGCCAAGGCCAGTGGGGAGGTCGTGGGGGAGGGGCTTTCTGGAGAGCTGGCCACGGAGGGACCCACTACTTCAGGGCAGGATGCCTGAGAGGGCCAGAACACGTGGGGCACCTCTAAGAGAGGCTCATCTTCCTACTTCCCATGGGTCAGGACGTGAGAGTGAGGTTCAGAAAGTTTCCGGGGGTCTGAGGTCCCTTCCATCTCTCACCTAAATAGGATCGGAAGGCAGAAGTTTGGAAGGGGTAGGTGGGGCTGCTGCCTTTCAAATTATAAACTTGACCTGGGAGCAAAGGAGCCAGGCTGAGCCAAACTGCAGATCTCTGTGCAACCCTCAGATACAGGCTGCACACTTCAACTCTGGTTTTCTTATTTAGCCGCTGGGTCTCCAGAGTCACCAGATTTCCACAGAGGGAAGGGGGAGAGGCAGAGACAGACAGACACCAGGGAGGACAGAGAGGAAGGGAGAGGCACACAGGACAGTCCCACAAAGGTGAAGGACCCCAAAACCTGGGAGAAATGCCCACAGACTATCTAGTACCCTCAACAAGGCCCAGCTTCTGGAACGGGAGCATGGAAGAAACCTCAGCGCCAACGGTGAAGTAGCTGGACTATCATAAACTCCCTGGCACTGGATCTCTGTGGGACTCTCACTCCCGAGACTCAGTGGAGGGAGAGCAAGACAGGACCCTCCCTGCGCTCTCCAAGGAGAACAAGAAAGAATGTGAAGAGTGGCTCAGTGTGCAGCTTTGCCCCAGAGCCCCTTCCAGGAAACTCAGATCACAGAGGGACACCCCTACCTAGCAGCTCCTTCTGCCCGGACCAAAGGCTGGTGAGCCTGTGCCTCCGGCCCCCTCTCTCCGATGTCCTCGTCCTCATCTGTTCTGCTATTCGTGTTCTCATCCACCTCCTTCCCTACGTCTGTCCGTCTCTTCTCCCCCTCCTGTCTGACAGTCCATCTGTCCATCTCTTCCCAGACATCTCCATCCTTCCTCTCTCACTCGGTCCCCTCCCTCGGCGACGCCCCTCCGAGTCCTCCCGTCTCTCTGTCTGGTGTCCATCTGTCTCCTCCTCTCCGTCCTTTGATCTGCCTTTCTCCTTTCCGCTGTCCACTGCCTCCTCGCTCCCCTCCCTTGCCTCCTCTCCCCTCTTCCCTCCCGCGGCTGTCTTTCTGAGGGCTTCTTCCTGGGCCCTTTTGTCTGTTCCCTTTGAGCCTCGGCTCCTGTCGTCTGTCCCTCCATCTCCCCACCTCCCCTCCAGTCCCAGCGCGTCCTTTCTGAACACCTCCGGTATCTCCTACGCGGCAGCTGCCCGGTCCTCGGCCCTGGGGGAGCGCCGCTCTCGGCTCGGGGGTCCCCGCCGGTCTCTGTACGCATGCCGGGCCCCGCAGGCGGCCGTCGCGCTTCCTTTCTTCCTCCGGCCTCCCGCTTCCCCTCCCGGGGCCTCAGCCCACCCCGCCCCCGCCGGCCCCGGGCGCCCAGGGCGCTCGCAGAAGTTACTTTGCAAGGAGGCAGGACCCGGCGCCGGGCGGCCTCCGACGGCGCGGGGTGGCAGCCTGTAGGACCCCGCGCGTTCTCATCCTCCCGGGGTCCTCGCGCTTACCTGGCAGCCCGCTGCCCCCCACCAGCTGCCCTCGCGCTCCCAGAGCGAGCAGCAGGCACAAGTGCCAGCGCACGGCCGCCGCGCCCATGCTCGCTGCGGGCCGCGCTGGGTGCGGGGCACGGGACGCTCAGAGCGGCCGCTCCGCGAGCGCTCCTGTCTGCAGCAAGCTCCGCTACCGCTCGGGCTCCGGAGCCACACAGCGGGCGCGCAAGACAAGCTGACAGCCGCGCGCTCATTGGCCCGCAGCCGCGGGGGGCGGAGCTCCGCGGGAGGCCGTCCAGTGGGCGTCGGGTGGCGTGGCCTGCGAGCGTCTGGGCCCGCCCTCTCACCCGGGGAGGGCGGCAGGTGGGGGGTGGGAGCGGAGAGAGCTGGGGTCCGGGTACAGGATGTCACCGGTCTGGGACAGGGCCCCAGACCGCTCTTCCCCAGCCCAGCTCTATCTCCTGGGTCCCCGAGGTCAAGGGTGACTGTTCCTCCGGCGCAGCACCCTTTAGCCCCGCACACACTCAATTGGGGGAGTAGAGGTAAAGAAAGGCCCGGAGGCACCCAGGAGTGCTGAAGATGATGCTTAGTGCACGCAGTCGATCTATAGGCATTTAGTGAGGCCCTACTGGGTGTCAAGTACTGCCGGGGACAGCCGCATACTGAACGGCATGAAAAGCTCTGGAAGATAGCTTCAGAATTTGCGTACAAAATCAAAGGAATTTTTCATTACTGCCCCGAGGACAATGGCTAAGGGAGTGTTTGTCTTGGACAGGCGCGTATCGTGCCTAGAACCGTGTTCCCAGGGAATGGACGCAGGACCTGGCCGGCCGGATTGAGTGGCCTTTCTGTCTCCCCAGGCTCCTGTTGCTCCGCGAAGTCCAGGTCCTCGGATGACAGGCTCAGCAGGGCGAGAGGACCATAGCTTCGCAGTCTCCCTAGCCCAGATCCTCCCCCCCAGCTCAGGGTCTACACCTGACCCCTAGGCCTTGAGGCCTGGCGGGCACTCAATGGCCTCTCTCAGCTCGGGAGGCAGGACGCTGAAAAAGTTCAGCAAACGCCAAGGCCCATCTCCTTGACAACCACCAATAAGAGCTCCTGTTTTCTCCTGCTCTCCAGATTCAAAGACTAGACTTTTCTCTTTTTGTCCACTCTGCCTGCGCAGTGTTGCGTCCAGCGGTTCCCTTCCATGCTGGCTCTCTCTTCCTCCCTGCCCCCAACATACACTTTTGCAGCCACCTTCTAAGGCCCCAGAAGGTTAAAGTCATGTGTCTCGGCTCGTGCTGCCAACTAGATTTCCTGTGGGCTTGTGGCAATAGTTTGGAGGCTAAGGCAAGGGGTACATTTCCACGCTATGCAGATGGAATCAGGGAGAAAAACGTGGGACGCTGGCCTCTATGGTGGTGTCCACATCTCCTACCCTGCCACTGCGTGCGTTTTCTTTTTCTGGTTGCTCCTGGCCATGTAGCTTTTTTTTTTTTTTTTTTTTTTTTTTTTTTTTTTTTTTACCATGCCTTATTTTGTTTTCTCCCAGCTGTAGGGCTTTGGGGTTTTTGTCCACGTGTGCAGCCACTCTTTTTGGTGAAGGGGAGGGGCTCTGACTTCTTATCGTGATGTTTTTCATGCGTCTTTCCCAGGGGGTTCCCATTCCCACTCAGACTCAGTAGCAACCATGAGACCTTCCAGGTTCTAGCCTCTCCCTCAGTATTAAGGTGGGTTGGGGGCTGGGAATGGCTTGGGATTCCCTAGAGTTCCCGGGGACTCTTCTGCTAATATGAAATTTTTATCCGCACTAACCTTTATCTTCAGTGACCCTGGATGTCAAATTTTCTGATGACCTAACACTCTTCAAGTGCGCAGAGAAATGAGGGTCTCTTCTCCGAGACCATGGCTCATGTGGCAGAGCCAAAGGGTCCTGTGAGGGCTGGAGGAGGGGAGCCATGTGTCTAAGTTCCTGACCAAGGAGAAGGGTTTTGGGGTACAGAAAGATGCGTTGTCTCCCAGAGCAGAAGTAAGACACAATGAAAGCTGGTATGACCATTCTGGGGTGGGTTGGTTACACAGAGTTGTCACTCTAACACCAGGAGTAAGGATGTCTTGGTATCCCTGCATACTGAGCTGAGAAAGTGGAAGAAGCCACGGGTTTGGGGAACAGACTGAGCTACCTCACATCAAAGCCACCTGCGTGCACTCTGTATGCCCATCAGCACCCGTGCCCTCCTCTGAGGTCCTCTCTAGACCAACCACAGGCAAGGTAGGCTCGCACACAGCTTGGCTGTCACACAGCTGGCTGTCACACAGCTTGCCTTTTGCACCCTGAGCCCAGTGTCATGCATCCACCAGGAAAGCCTTTGTTTCCTCCTGCGTGCATCCCGCTCCTTGCCTCATAAGCTCGGTGCAAGACACCCTTCAGGCTCAGAAAATGGAAGTCCCCATTCTCACGATCCTCAGTTTTCTCTCTGTCACCATCCAAAGTGCAGTCCTGGGGGTCTTCTCTGTGACCACAGTTCCCAAAGGGAGCTAAAGCAGTTATCATGTGAATTCGTGCATGGATGAATGAATGAGTGAGTGAAGGAAGGAACAAATGGTCCCCGAAACAAGACAGAACCAGCTGTGAACTCCTATCTATCGCTCTGTTGAGGTGATTTTGGCAGTGCCAGGTCCTTAAGACTGAAACCAGCTGTTGTCTCTCTAAGCAACCCACCTTCTGTGCTCTCTAGGGAAGCTAGGCTGGTCAGCCGAACCCCAAATCTTTGAGTGCCCAGAGCAGATGACCCTGGACTTGGGGCCCTTTGGCTCCCCCTGGTGACAGTTCACAAAGGTGTTTCCCTGAAAACAGGCAAGAGAAATTATCCAGCTCCTCTCTTCTAAGCCTGTCCTCTGTGATCCTGGGCTCAGGGCACAATCTCAGCACTGACGAGCCCTGTAGTGGGGTCCCCATCACTGACCCCTTTGCAGCCTGGGTCCCTCAGCCTGAATGGTCTCTTGGAGTTGCTGGGAGGATAAAACCAGGCAAGCGTGACATAGGGCCTCTCTAAACCTCACTCTCCTTTTCAGTAGCAGAGGAGTGTTGCTGGTGCTTTCTGGGGAGGATTAAAGGAGATGGTGAACCCAAAGCCCTGAAACCATGCTACGTAGAGGTTTTTGTGCTCCTGTTAGGGTCGTTATAATTATACCACATACACACACACACACACACACACGCACACGCACGCACACGCACACGCACACGCACACGCACACACACACGCACACACACACACCCCCCTCCTGCTCCAAATGGTAGCAATAGCCATGGGGTTATAGATGCTTTATTGTGGACATTTTTAATCAGGAAGGGTTCTCTGGATTACTTGTGAAAGCTCTTTGGGGTACAGAGTTCTCTGTAACCATAAAATGTCATCACACAGATGCCATGCTTCTGTGTGGATGACTTTTGGGGTTTTGCCTCTTTTTTCTTTTTCTTAAGGAAGATTACCTAATTCCTCCCAAGGCTGTATTGTCCCTCTGTTCTTGCTTGGTGGCCTTTCTGCAGTTCCCTGTGCCATCATGGGTCACACAGGCTCTTTTCTTGAGCTGTCAGACGGGGTCTCAGTCTCCAGGTGCCAGTGAGCCAGACTCTGAGGTGGCCCAGAGTTGTGATTGGGTGTTTTTCCCTCTCCCACTTAGTGGTCTATGTGTCTATAGGTCTATCCCCTATAGATATCGTTTGTTGGTATCCCTGGGTACCTGATACGGTACGAGGACATCAGCAAATCCTGCCATCCTCAGTTGACACATGAGAAAAATGGTCTGAGGTTGCCTGACCAGGATCATGGAGCTAGCAAACGTCAGAAGTGGGATTCGAACCTGGGCCTGTACAGCATGTTCATAAAACAAGGAGACCAAAAGGCAGAGAGGCACCCTGGCATGAGTGGACGATATTCATCGTGAGGCTTTGGGGGGTTTCTGCTTTTGTTCCAATATTGAGAAGAGAGGCTTCCCTATGGTGCCTAAATCACGGCAAGGTGCAAGGCGCAACCTCCCTGCCTGCCTGAGGTCTTACTCAGTTTTACCACTCTGCTGCTCTTCCCCCACTCCCAGGAGGCAGAGGAGACAGGAATGACCCTGGAAGTGCTTCCAGCGACCCCTAAGTGGAGCAGAGAACCATCGGCTCATTAAGATACTTTACGGGGTTGGGCACAGGGGCATGGCACCTGTGTGGGACACTCATGAACCTGACTTGTGGCTTCAGGTTTACAGATGGACATGAGGACAAGAGGACTACAAGCACAATCTGGAGACAGTCCAGCCTGGGATCATCTGATATCTGGGGAAACTGAGGTCCGGCCTCACTAACCTACTGTTCCTTGGACCTGTCTATCCATCGCAGTCTCAGAATATGACTCCACCCAGGGGGCCATCAGTACTTCCTCAAAGCCTTGCACACACACACACACACACACACACACACACACACACATACACACACACACACACACGAGAGAGAGAGAGAGAGAGAGAGAGAGAGAGAGAGAGAGAGAGAGAGAGAGAGAGCAAGTAAGACAAGTGAGACTGCCCCCCAGGGCTTCTCCCTCTGACCACTGACTTTCTTGAGGGGACAGCAGTTTTCAGTTTTTCCTCAGTGACTCCACAGAAACTGAGGCTCACACCTGCCAAGCACAAGCATTTGTGACTCCCTGAGATGGCCTTGGGCGTCCCTGTCCTCAAGTAATGCTTCCTCTCCTCCTCTTTTCTGAGCCACAGCTCCTTCCCTTCCCTTCCCCTCCTATTTCCTCCCCTTCCCTCCCCTACCTTCCCCTTCCCTTCCCTCCTCCCTCTTCTCTCCTCTCCCTTCCTCTCCCTCTTCCCTTTCCCCCCTCTTCTCCACTTTACTCCTTCTCCCCCTCTTCCCTTCCCCCTTCCCCTCCCTTCTCTTTCCTTCACTTTCCCTCCCCTCTCCTCCCCTTCCCTTCCTCTCCCCCTTCCCTTCCTCCCACTCATTATACTTTTCCTCATGCCCAGCCCTGACCGCTGAGCCCAGGACCTACCCTAGGTTCTCACTGCTCCCTACATGGCCCACGATGGGCACTATGTACCCAGAGAGCTCCAGTCTGTGGTTAGTGGTCCCATCTTCCCTTCAAGTGGTCAGACCTTTGTCACCAAAGGTCCCTTTAAGCCTTTGCCCTAAGAGGTCAACAGGTGACTGGCTGGGCCGTGGACCAAGCAATTAGGCATATGTCTAGGCAAAGGCACGTGACTATCTTACACCTGTCAGATGCTTTGTTTGTGGACCTGTGGGTGTGACCTATTTCCTGAGTGGACAGGAGCTGCCCATTTCAGACACAAGGAATCCCAGGCAGTGAGTGGACACAAGATGGAAGGGAAGGGGGATGTTAGGGAGAGACAGGGAGGAAGGAAGAAGAAAAAGGGAGGGGGGGAGACAGGAGAGAGAAGGAGAGGAAGAGGGAGAGAGGAGAGAGACATTAGTGTCTTGGGCACATCATTTTCTTCTGCTCTTGAGCCACATTTGTTTCTGTCCCCTGTAGCCAAGACCTCCCTGCCTAGCCATGGCTCAGAGTGGGGGACCTGTCCACAAAGTGTTCCTGTCATCCGGCAAGCACTTTCCATGTAAACCCATGACTACCCAACCAGATCAGTGATTCTCTGTCCATCTGCAGGTGTGGCTGGAGCCCTCAGAGGCTCAGAGATCCATTCTATGACTCCTGAGGGTGCCCCGTTCTCTTTACTGATAGCCAGGAATAACTGTCATGGACAGCCAGAGTCTTTAAAAAAATATGTTCTTGCTTTTTCTTGTTCATATTTCATTTATCCAGACCTCAAATCCTGTGACTTCTCTAAGTACCATAGAGAATTTGAAAGTGACTGTGAGGCTTTGCTTAGAGCTCAAGGAGGGGGCTGGAGAGATGGCTCAGCAGTTAAGAGCACTGACTACTCTTCCAGAGGAAGAGGTCCTGAGTTCAAATCCCAGCAACCACATGGTGGCTCATGGTGGCTCACAACCATCTGTAATGGGATCCGATGTCCTCTTCTGGTGTGTCTGAAGACAGCGACAGTGTATCCACATATATTAAATCATACATGGGTATGTGCATGCATGCATGAGTGTGTGCATGCATATATGTGTGTATGTGTGTATGTGTGCATGTGCTTGTCTCTATGTGTATGTGTACACGAGTGTCTGCATACTGGCCTGTAGGTGTGCATGGGCACATGCTTCTGTGTGTGTGTGTGTGTGTGTGTGTGTGTGTGTGTGTGTGTGGTGTGTGCTTGCTTAAGGACTTCTGCATGAACAGCACCTCACCTGAACCTATCCAAACACTGGCCTTTTGTTTCCTCTCTGGGATTCTGGTCCCAGAATATGGACTCCATGGACTCCAAAGAACCATCAGGTAGGCAGTAACTGCCATCAACCCACTGATGTTGTATTAGAGTGACATCTATTCAGTCATTCAACATTCAACCGTGCCAGACCCTGTTCTGGGCTTAGCATCTGTCTTGCAGGAGCTCACGGTCTAATGGGGGATGGGAGTTAGGAAGACAGTATTGCCTTGAAGAGTGGGGCTAGATTTGAGGCTGCTACTGTTCAGGGAGAAGAAATGGGGGCCCGGAGTGCAGGGGGATGCATGTGTGAAGGAGAAAAGCAAGTGGTACTTGTAGAGTGAGTAGGAGCTCAACTGGTGGCTTAAGGGCTGAGCGAGTGTTTGGAGTGGAGGAGCAGATGTGAAGCAGAGAGTCTGCAGAGCCCGAGGGCTCAGGGACAGAGCTCAGGCTCCAAACAGCGCTGCTCTAACTTACCCCATGTCAGTGGGAGCCAGGGAAAGGCTTAGGCAAGGACGGGACATGGTAGAAGTGTGTTCTGAAAGCATCCCTCTGGTTGGGGTGGGGATGCTGAGATTACGGTTAAGGCCTTTGTTTGGACCTATACTGATTCTCCTTTGGGAGAGTTCAGAGTCAGCCCAAGATGTTTCTCTGAGCCTTGGGGTCAAATCCACTTGGGATCCACCTGTCTAGTACCACAGACTCCTGGAGAGCCATCAGATAGGAAGGGCTTGGGGACACCTGGAATCAGAAGCATCTGGGATTGTTTGGTCCTTGTATTCCTATTGCTACCTCAGTCTTAATCACATGGCATTTACTCAGACTCTTTCAAGGGGCTGGGGATGCAGCTCAGTTGACAGAGAGCCAGCCTTGCACTCACAAAGCCCCGGATTTGATTTCCAGCAACAGTGGAGGGGCATTTAATCCTGAAATTCCAGCACTCAGGAGGCAGAGGCAGAAGGAACAAAAATTCAAGGTCATCCTGGGCTACAAAGAGAATTTGAGGCCAACCTGGGCTACCTGAGACCCTCTTTCTAAGACAGACAACAAGAGCAGCAGCAGCAGCAATACTGACACTAGCAGTAGTAAGACGCTTAAACACCAGGGAGGTTGGCACTCGGAAACAAATGAAGGGAATATAGACTTGTTCTTCAGAAACAAGGGCACAGAGGGGAGGGGGAATAGCCAGCTGCATGGAGAAAGAGAAATGCAGAGAGAGAGAGAGAGAGAGAGAGAGAGGAGAGGGAGAGGAGAGGAGAGGAGAGGAGGAGAGGAGAGGAGGAGGGGAGGAGAGGGAGCCAAAATGTCTGGGTTATGTAGTGAAGAGACTCTGGGGATAGGAAGCCCAACCTCTGGGCTGGAAGTTTCAGGAAGGGACTGAAGAATGCTGGGAGAACCTGGCCAGGTTCACTTTGGCATATTGAATAGGTACCTCAGTTGCTTGTCCCAGGTCT
The DNA here is from genome assembly GCF_011064425.1 of Rattus rattus. NCBI lineage: Eukaryota > Metazoa > Chordata > Mammalia > Rodentia > Muridae > Rattus > Rattus rattus. Next base: position 253,150,634 of record NC_046154.1, read on the forward strand.
AAATCGCAACAGGTAGGAAGGAGCAACTTTGAGAACTCTTGAGCTTCCCAGTGGCCAGAGGAAAAACTCCAAGAGGCCCAAGAAAACGGGCTGAGGATAGCATCTGTCAGTATCCAGGGTGGGAGGGACCAGACCAGGTCTGGTAGAGGCAGACCAAGGCTAAGAAGAAGGACAGTTTAACTTCAGCCTCTCCCTGGGCCCAGCTATGTCAGCAATGAGACAGCCAGTTCCCCTGTGGAATGTACAGACACAAGAGCAGTAATAACACAGTGCAGGCTGGGGGGAGGAGGGCAGTCTTAGGCACTGGGGGTGGTGGGAGGTGAATTGGAGCTGCCTTAGGGAAAAGATGGGCTCAGTGTTTGCCTAGCACACACGAGACCCCCGCTTTGTCTCCTACTGTTGTTCCTTACAGTTGTAAGCAAATAAACACAGTTAAAATTAATAAAATGCCCCCATGTATTTTATTTTAATGTGTGTGTGTGTGTGTGTGTGTGTGTGTGTGTCTGTGTGTCTTGTGTATCTGTATGTGGGTTTATGCACATGAGTGCAGTGTCCTTAGAGGCCAGAAGGGGGCGTAGGACTCCTTGGAGCTGGAGTTACAGGAGATCCTCCTGATAAGACAGTTGGGAATGGAATTTAGTTTTCCTCTCCTAACCATTGAGCCATCTCTGTCATTCTCAACAAAATAGAAATTCATCCTCCCACCCCAGTGTGTGTGTGTGTGTGTGTGTGTGTGTGTGTGTGTGTGTGTTTTTTTTCAGTTGCGACGATGTATCCAAATGTTAATAGCATTTCCTCCTAGCATGGCTTAGCAACCCTTATCAGAAACTTGACTTTGTTTTATGTATTTCTTGTGTCCCTGGAGCTAGAACCCAGGGTTTTGCATGGGTTACATAGGCCCCAGGGAAGGACTTGACTTTCCCCTGCCTACCCGTGTGGGTTGTGGATGGTTTTGAAATTAGTTTTTGCAGTTCTGCAATTCTGAAAACCCATGAAAATAAAATTAATTCGTAGAGGCGCCTAGGACAACGTGGGTGCTCAGTGAGCTCTTGCTCAGAGCCGGGACCTGGCACCAGTGTGCAGTGAGACTCAGGGGATGCCTGTAACTGGCTCACACTGGTCACCACATTGCTCTGGGGGCATTACTGGAACGCCAGAAGTCTGCTCGCCTGACCAAAGTTTTTATTTGTGGGGAGGGAGATGAAGACAAAATAAAATAAAAACATAAAAGCATTGGAACCTTCCTCTGTCCACTGCTGGGGGACCCAGGGTCTTCAGGCAGGAGATCCTGGCGCCTGCACAATCACAGACCCACAAAACAAACAAATGAATCGTGGGGATAGACAGGGACATTATGCAAGGCCCCCTCCTCCTTGGGGCTGTCACTCCCAAGCCAGACACAGAACCCTCTCCCCTTTGCAGGCCAACCAGGAGCTCCTCCCCACACCCACCCCAAGCCCCCTTCTCCCTCTCCTTCCTCCAGCTCCCCACCTCCTCGCCAAGGACTTTTTTTGAAGTTGATCAATCAAACATGTTTTATTTCGGAGCCCTGTTCCTGCGAGGGGACTCTGAGCGGCCTTCATTAGTTCCACACAGTGAAAGAATAGACCGATTCAAGGAGGAGGGGGAGAGAAAGGAGGGAAAATTAGAGTTAGGTCTGCACACTTAAAAAAAAAAAAAAAGAGGAGGGGGGCGGGGTGGAAGTGCGGGTTTGCTAAAGAGAGCGGCTGCATTCAGGGAAGGGTCCCAGTCAATCCTCTTAGCCTGACAATGTCAGACGGACCGGAGATCGCCTGCCCAGCAGCCCCGTTCCTCAGGGTGGAAGAGCAATGGGTTGTTTAAATTGCTACTTAGGGTTACAGCTGTTTTACCAGGGATTTGCCCAACTTAATGGCTCTTTAAAGCTTTAAACGAGAAAATAGGTCTTCTCAGGACTCAAAGAAGAGGTTCTGGGCCGCTCAGACGGCGCCCATTGTTCCCAGCTTAAACCCTGGGCGGCCCTCACCCCTTCCCCCTCTGCGGGCGCAGACTTTGTCCAGCTCGGCGAGACGATTTATCCTTTTCACATTCTGGGTCTCTGGGACTGCATCCAGGGAACTTCCTAAGTACTTACATGAAGGGGCTGCCGCGCTGCTTTGAGCACGCCCCAACCACTTAGGGACAAGTAAAGATGATAGTAACCGCATCTCTCTAGCAAGTGCCTACTGTGTGCCAGGCCTTGAGTTTGGTGCTGACAAAAATGACGAATTTCAATTTTGTTCCTACCTAGGTCTACAAAGGAGGTGCCAATGATGGCCATTTTGCAAATGAGGAAGTTGAGGCATGGGAAGACAGACCACTTGGTCAAGTTCACACAGAGGGACCCGCAAGGGTGACCTCTATGGTCGAGACTCTCAGGCCCTGGCTAGATGGCTCGAAGGTGGGTAGCCATGGATGCTTAGGGAGTTAGCAGGGCCAGTCAGGGGGCTCCTGAGACAAGGGGAGTCTGGGTTCATTCCTCTGAGTGAAGGTTCTTAGCTGCTGGGAGGGTTTTCGTGGAGGCTGAAGGAATGGGTGCCTGGGAAGGAGAGAAGGGGTCAGACCCATGGGAGTGTCTGACCTTAGCTTCTTTGTCCAGAACCCTCCTTCTAGCACACAGACGTCTTTATCTATCACAGTTTAACCTCAGTACACTAAGCCACAATCTTCATTTTCCACGATGACATAAGCATTATGGAAATATATCATAGAGAACAGAAACAGAAAGATACAAATGTGAATGAAGAGGGTTGACCAGATGGCTCAGCAGGAAGAAACACTGACCTGGGTGTTTTGAGTTCAAGCCACATGCATGCACGCACACACAGGCATGCACTGGCTATGGTCACGCTGAGGCTCACCCAATGACTCAGAAGACTTGAATGGTGACTTGCAGATAGTCTTGTACAACTCTGTGGCCTTTGATTCCAACCCCAGGGTATACTTTATGGAGCGTGTTCGGGCTACACAAGGCTGTAGTAGAGGCAGTTGTTGGAGATAGAATCGGGAACACCGCAGGTGAACAAAGGCCAGGAGGAACGAAAGCCCCCCTCCCCGACATAATGTGCATGTTTAAAATCTGTTTGTGGGAAACGGAGACTGTGTGTCTGGCCAGACCACAGAGGGAGGCTGGAGCCAGAACCCTGAGCCCTAGGCACTCAGTCAAGGGGACTGAATGTATCTTTCTAAGGCCATAGGGAACAAGGTTGGTGTTGAGGCCTAGTTCAATACCTCAGAAACCTAGGAAGGTGGGCTTGGACCCCAACTCTCTTCTTGGCAGAAAAGCCACACATTTCCAACAGAGTCGTTGACTTCTCAACCTTCAGTGGCCTCAGCTAGGGGGTGGGAACAGAGCCAGCTCTGCCCAGGCAGTGACAGGTTGGAGTCCCCAGATGTGGCTATCTCTCAGGTTACAGTCACCTGACCCCTGCACCCCAGACACTCAGAGCCTTACCCTTCTTTGTCACGTGCTAAGTAGGTGTGTGAGAAGTGGGTTTATTTTAGGCCTTACAGATGTGAAAACATGGGCCCAAAGAGAGGAGGGGACATACTGGGGACTTCATTGCAGGTCAGTTGCAGAACTAAAACAACTCCTAAATGCTGATCAATCAAACCTGAGGGGGCTCTGCATAGTAATTGCTTCCTACTCCCCCAACTCCATCCTGCTAGTGTGTGTGTGTGTGTGTGTGTGTGTGTGTGTGTGTGTGTGTTCCTGAGTCACTGGGGTAGAATCAGGCATGACCAAGTAAGCAAGTGCTTGCCCACCGAGCTACAACCCCACTTCCCTTTTGTTGTTGTTTTAGGCAAAATGTAACTATAGCCCAAGTTGGCCTCAAGCTTACTATGTAGCTGAGAATGACCTTGAACTCCCCGATCCTCCTTCTCTGCCTAGAAAGTGTTGGGATTACAGGTGTGTGTCCCCATGCCTGGCTTGTCTTGTCTCCACCTTTCAAAGAACGTATTTGACAAAGCAATGTGATTCTTGGCTTAAGAGAGGTGTAAGGACATGGCAGTCCTCCCACGGCATGACCCGGCACAGGAGGAGTACGTTCACTGATTCCTGATGAAACTTTGAGGGCGTGGAGATGCCGTGGCAGAGGGCTTTCTGTGCAAGTGGGAAGGCCTGTGCATCACCAGCATCCTACATAGGGAGTTAGGTGTAGTAACAGGAGCCTGTGACCTCAGAGCTGGGGACAGGCAGAAACAAGGGCAAGCTCCAGGTTCAGTGAGAGACCCTGTCTCAAAATAAGGTAGGAAGCCAATGAGGGAAACACCTTAACATCAACCTCTGGCCTCCTCACTCACAAATACAGGTACTCCCTCTCTCTTTCACTCATACAGACACACGGACACACAGACACACAGACACACAGACACTCACATACCATACACAGACACACACACAGACACAGATAATCACACACACATACCACACACACACACACAGACACTCACATACCATACACAGACACACACACAGACACAGATAATCACACACACAAACACACACACAGACACACAGACACACATATCATACACACACACACACACAGACACTCACATACCATACACAGACACACACACAGACACAGATAATCACACACACATACCACACACACAGACATACACACACACACAGACACACACCACATACACAGACACATACATACATACCACATACATACAGATACACACATATACACACTACACACACACACCACACACACAGATACATATCACATACACAGACACACATACCACACACACAGAGCCACAGACACACATGCACAGACAGATACACACACATGCACGCATGCACGCACGCATGCACGCACGCACACTGCTTAGGGCTGGAGCTGCAGCTCAGTGGTAGAATGTCTCTTGCGCAAAGACTCATTTTCTCAGTAGCTCGTCATAAAGAACTGTTCACATCTGTCTGTAAAACCGTACACAGTAGCCAGCTGTTCATCACAGCAACACTTCGAATGTGAAACCCAGAAAAAAAAGCTTAACTGGGCCTGGTTAAGTGATTTTTTGTTATTTTCATACACTGGGTATTATATATCAAAATACATGCCACAAACCAAATTATATGCTTATTAATGGTGTTTGAGATGTTTCTACAGACATTCGTAGGGTTTCTGTATTTTTTTTTTCTTCTTTTTTTCGGAGCTGGGGACCGAACCCGGGCCTTGCGCTTGCTAGGCAAGCGCTCTACCACTGAGCTAAATCCCCAACCCCGGGTTTCTGTATTTTAAGATACAGATCTTGGGCAATTCTATCTACCTACCTATCTGTCTGTCCTTCCACCTATCTACCTATCTACCTATCTACCTATCTACCTATCTACCTATCTACCTATCTACCTATCTACCTATCTACCTACCTACCTACCTACCTACCTACCTACCTACCTACCTACCTACCTACCTATCTATCTATCTATCTATCTATCTATCTATCTATCTATCTATCTATCTATCTATCCACCTACCTACCTATGCATCCACCCATCAACCTATCCAGACTTTGTTTTACAGTGCTGGGAACTGAACAAAATTCTGGTCATTTTTGGCTAACCTTCTGTCTTTGAGGCAAGGTTTCAAGCCAGCCTTGAACTCTTAATCCTCCTGCCTCTAACTCCCATGTGCCAAGGTGACAGGCATGGGCCATCTAGTGGCATCTTATATTTTTCTGGTGAGCGCGATGTGCATAGGTGTGCGTGCCATGTGTTTGCACTTGTGCAAGTCAGAGGGAAACTTAGTTGGTTCTCTCCTTACTCGGGTGCAAACCTCGGGTGTGAGGCTTGCATGGTGAAACAGCACCTCTACCCACTCAACCATTCTGTCAGCCCCATACATTTTAATTGGCCTGTGTTTATAAAGTCTAGGCGCTCTCTCTCTCTCTCTCTCTCTCTCTTTGTTTTTGTCTGATTCTTGCCAATGCTGGGCCTAGAAACCCTTGCGTATGATAGGCAAATATTCTACGCTGAGATGGATCCTAGCCCCAGTGCCCCAGCCCAGCCTCAACCCTTGGGTTTTGGAGATGCAGGGTTGCTTATGTAGACCAGGCTAGCCTTGGGCACACATCCTTCCTGCTCCAGCCAGCCTCCCCAAGAGCTGTGATCACAGGTGTACCCCACCACCCTATCTGGCAGGAAAGATGCTTTAAAGTATCGAATAAGATCTGAAGCCTCCAAAATTGCTTGATCAATTTAAAGCTCCACAGCCCTTCATCCACCGAGAGCTGCTCAGTGTTCCCAGAGCGTCAGGATGGCCTCTCTATGACTTTATTTGAACTCTAAATGGTCGATTTTCAGGCAAATCAGAGAGAGATCAAAGCTCACATCCCCCCCCCCCAGCATTTCCCAGCCCTGCTGTTCATCATCTAGAGACCCTGTTGCATCTTTGTGTGGAAAGTCTGCTTTTCTTCCCTCGTCAACCTTTAGTGCCAGGGAGCGTGTGAGCACTTAACCCTCATCTCTCTTCCCTGGCGATGTTTTGGTCCCTGGCGTGGCCTCCCCCCTGCTCAGAAAGACATTTCCAAGACTGTGAATAAGTTCACCTATGTTTTCTTTGAGAACTTTTATGGTTCAATTTTTTTTTTTTTGGTTGTTTGTTTAAATGTTGGCTCCATCTGGAATCTATTTGGGTATAAGGGGTGAGGTAGGGATTCTGTTTTATTTTTTCCAGCTGGCTGACTTCCAGTTATCTCGGTGCCCTGCTTTGAACAATGCGTTTTCCTCTCCCATAGGAAACACCCACCCGCTCCCATTTCCATGCTGATTCTGCAGCGCTCCCGCCCGCCCGCCCGCCTCTGCATGGCTCAAGCTGGCCCCTTTTCCAGTGCAACAGCGCTTTCATAAAAGCTGTATCTTCCCAGCCCCTGAACATCTGGCAAAGCCAGCGAGCCTTTGCTACTTCTGTGTCTCCTTACGTTTTCCCCTGGCTGGTCTCTCGTGTTTATTTTTCCAGATGAAATTTGGTATCATTTTTGTCAAGTTCCAAAAAAATAAAAGAAAATAAAACCCTTGTTGGTTTAAGGACTTTCCTTACCAGGCAGGCTGTGGAGGTTAACCCCTTGCCCTTAGTCTGGTTGTCAATCTCTGCCCCATCCCCCATCCCTGTGTCTGTGGCACAGAGAACCCATTCTACATCCCTTAAAAAGTGTATCTTTGGCAATCTGAGAGCGCTGCTAACTTTCCACTTAAAGTTCTCCTGATCTTCTTAGGGTTTGTGAATAATCTTTGTTCAGCACACGTGGTAGGTGGGAAGAATGCGTTCAAATTGATTTCTCCCCCTCCCCCGTTTATTTATTTGTCCTGGGGGGAAGTGCATGCCACAGCTCACAAGCAGAGGTCAGGGGACAGGTTGTGGGAATCAGTTTTCTCATTCCACCATGTGGTCACAGGATTTGAACTCAGGTCATCAGTTTTGGCTGCAAGCACCTTTATTCACTGAGCCA
>NC_046154.1:253163115-253233115 GCF_011064425.1 Rattus rattus
AGAAGAGCTGAGAACAGAAACCTGCCTGCTCTGCCCTGGGCAGGGCGTCGAAGGGGAAATGTGCCTCTGACACACACCGTCACTGGCTCGTTCTAACTTGACTTTAGTTTGAGTCTAGTTTAGCTTGAGACATCCGTGCTCATTTATCTGCAGGGGCCTAAGTCAGGATGTCAGAGACCCTTACATACTCAGTGCTACTGCCCTAGGCTCACCAGCCAACATGGAGATAGTGGAGGTGTCCTCTGCAGGAGTAGAAGTGGAGAACGTGTTGCGGATGCCAGTGGAATTGGATTCAGCCATGAAGAAAAGTGGAGTTACGTCACTAGCAAGAAAGTGAATGGAACCGGAGAGAATCCTATTAAGAGAATTAAAACAGACTTAGAAAGTCAAATACGTGTTTCTCTCATTTGTGGATTTTAGATTTTATGAAAAGGCATAAAGCCCCCCCACACACACTTGCACGCGCACACGCACGCACACACATACACACAAGCTGTCAGCATGTCCTCTAGTTGGCTTCCAAAGAAAGTGATCAGCTCAAGGTGGGGAAATGACAAAATTCACAGAACAGAAAGGAAGAGAAACAGGCAGTTGCAGGAACAAGCCTCTCAGAGCCTTCAGGTCTGACTCAATCACATGGGGACTACAAATAAAACAATAATGATTTTTGTGCTCTTTCAAGAAGGGAAGAGAAACCTGTAAGAACCAAGCCAGGACTAAGTGAACGTGCAGAGCGCTCAGCTTTGAAAAGGAAGCGGCAGGGAAGGCACCGAGGGAAACTCAAAGGATAGATCAACAGCCTCAATGACTCAATGACGGGCTATGGAGAACCGGCAACAGACTGATGGAATTGTCTAGAAGAGTGGAGTGGGAGGGGCCTAATGAACCTCTGCTTAGAGATCTGCAAAGCAATGGTGGACAGCGTTCCAGCCAGGATTGAGGAGTGGATGGTTGGTTGGTACCACACCCCAAACCCGAGAGGCCAGGGAATTCTTAGTAAGGTCAGTGATGGGAGATTCACAGCTGAACACAGAGTTAAACTGCGCCCATGCCAGGAAAAGGGTCGAGGTGAAATGCACTTGGGAAAAGAGATGCTTTCTAAATAAGCAAGGAGAGTATTTATAGCTGGGATTTGTCTTAAATAAACAACAGAGGGCAGAACACACTGGCATTTTATTTCTTGGAGGAAGGGGATAGGGAAAGGGTCTTCCTTTGTAGCCTCGACTGGCGTGGAAATTGTGAGCCTCCTGCTTCGGTCTCCGGAGTCCTGGTTCCACAGGTTGACCGCTTGTACCTTCAGTGTGCTGAGAAAGCAGTGATTGACAGCGTGGAACTCCACTCGCTCCTCCCAAAAGGAAGAAGAGACATCTGCATTCAGACTAAGGAAACACTCTCTGGGGCTTGGGGGTGGGGCTCGGCGCTGAGCACTCGCTGTGCTCTCCCAAAATGCCAGTCGTGGTGGCATATGCCTGTAATCCCAGTACTGAGTGGGCTGAGACAGGCAGATCCCTAGAGTTCACTAGCCAGTTAGCCCGCTAGCTAACCAGTCCCAGAATTCATCTCAAAAAGCAAGGGGATGACGTCATCAGAGGGATGACGGCTGGAGGTTGAGCTCTGGCTTCCACATACCTACACAAGCAGTCACCCATTCTTTATGCACGCATGCATAAATATGCGCATGCGCATGCGTGCCCCCCCCCCCCCAACGTGGATGATGCCTACCGCCAGAATAGCTTTACCAAAGGAAGCCCTCCCTCCACCACGCCATGTACTTGAAGCAGAATCAAAGTTATTCTGGAGAAAAGGCCAGCTATATAAAAGGAGCAACGGGCACAGACATTGGCAAATATTTGGGGAGGAAATACATAAATATGGGCTGCACGGCTCCACAGTAATGACTCCTAATTCATGGTGGAGAGCGATGGGCCGGCACTAAAATACTGGATGGTACCATGTAATTTGGAAGAGGATGCTCAAAATTAGAGCTTTCAAATGTTTTCTGTTATTGAGGAGGAGGGCAAAACACAATGGCCAGGCTTAGATGATGTTAGGTGCTGTGCTAAAATCCTCACAGCAAGCACTAAAAATTAGCCGCGGGCTTCGAGAAGGCTCAGACAGTAGAAGCATTTGCTGCCAAGCCTGACTATCCGGTGTCAAACCCCAGAGACTACACTGGAAGGAGAACGGATTCTGAATGTTGTCCTCTGACCCCCCCAACCCCACCCACTGTGGTACATGTGTGCTCACACTTAAGCATGCACTAATAAAATAGAGTAAATACAGTTAAAGGGACCAAGCCCTTGCTAAAAGACAATTATTGGATTGATTTTTTTTGAAGATGTATTCATTTATTATATATAAGTACACTATAGCTGTCTTCAGATACACCAGAAGGGGGCATCAGATCTCTTTACAGATGGTTGTGAGCCACCATGTGGTTGCTGGGAATTGAACTCAGGACCTCTGGAAGAGCAGTCAGTGCTCTTAACCACTGAGCCATCTCTCCAGCCCTATCGGATTGAATTTTAAAAAAACATACACAGTACTAAGGCCTAGGTTAGGTGACCTTAGCTACTCAGAGGAGTCTGAGAGAGGAGGATTATGAGTTTGGGGCCACATAGTAAGACTAGATCTGAAACAAACAAATGAACTGAACCAGGTCATATGGGATTCACAAGCCCTGCACCTTAAATACAAGCACCTCCCAGAAGTGTTGAAAGTCCACATATAAAAACTTACGGGCAAGGCCACTGAGGTTGAAGCCTAGAGGTGGAGCATGGGCTTAGCATGCACGAGGCCCTGGGTAAAATCCTCAGGACCAACAGAGACTGGGAGAGCAAGAAGGAAGGAAGGCCCTGGGAAGCTCATTTGATGAGCTGCTTGCCTTGCAAGCATAAGGACTTGAATCCCACCCTTAAACTCTGTCTAAGAAAGTCCAAGTGTAGCTGAGCGGTGGTGACACACACCTTTAGGGCCAGCACTCGGAGACAGAGGCAGGTAGATCTCTGAGTTCAAGGCTAGCACGGTGTACAGAGTGAGCTCCAGGAAAGCCAGGGCTACACAGAGAAGCCCTGTTTAAAAAACAAAACAGAAAGCAGCAACACAAAAGAAAGTCCCAGTGTGGTGGTGTGCACTGCAGTCCCGGCACTGGGGAGCGGGACGTAGTCATGTCCTGGGGACTCACTGTCCCGAGTCCTTGCCTGCTTGGAGAGCTCCAGGCTGGTGAAAGCACTTCTCAAAAACACGGCGTGTGGTGCCTGGGATTATTATGGAACATGTACTGTCCATGCAGCTATACACACGAGTACACACACATACATACACACACACTCATGCATGCGCAGAGATGGAGAGGAAAGGGAGAGAGAGGACAGGGAGGGAGAGAGACAAGAAAGGAAAAGAAAAGTTATAGTAAACAAATGTCAACTAACAGAAAGCATGCAGTGTAGGCTAAGGTCAGGCCCAGGAGCTCGACACAGTGATAGAGTATCTGCCTAGAACACACAGGCACTGCGACCTATCCTCAGCACCAAAAAATAGTGTGTGTGTGTGTGTGTGTGTATGTGTGTGTGTGTGTGTGTGTGTGCATGTATGTATGTGCCTGTGAGAGAGTGTGTGTATGTGTGCATGTATTCACGTGTATATCGCACACATGTGTTTGTGTGTATGTGTTTGTTGCCAAAGAAGGAAGATCCTGGATGAGATGGGTAACAATAGAAGAACCAATTCTCCAGGGAGTCAGAACCACTCTCAGTTTATTTACATGTCCCTTGGCACCTGTAAGGAAGGTTCCAGAACCCCTGGAATTTGTGACAAGCCTTGGATGCTCAGATGCCTTGTTTGAGGAGCCACAGCTTCTGTATAAGCCGGTACACATCTTCCTGTGGGTTTCAAATGCTCTCTCAATGGCTTCCCATCCCTGACACGACATTGGGGCGGAATCAGCAGCTCTTGGGCTACTGATGAGCGGAGTGCAGGGTTGGGTGAGGATGTCTGCACATATTCGGGACAGATGGATTGTTTTCCACTTGTGGTTGTTTGGATCTGTGGATGCAGGGCCTGTAGGTAAAAGAGTCAGCAGTGTAGCTGTTGTGGTTACACATGCATGAAGGAAAAAGGAAGAAGAACCCGTACATGTCCATATCCACAGGGGCATAGCTTTGGGTCATTTCAGTGATGGTGGGGAAGGGTGGGGAAGTCTTAAGGCACACGGATACAGGTTTAACATGGTGAGCGTGTCATGTCTGGAGGTCGCTCTTGGGTTGAGAATATCGTCTTTCCAAAGTGTTCATGGGACATGAAGAAATATGCCAGATCACGAAGCCAACCATGACACCTTCCAAAGATCAGGGTTGCAGGCTGGCTCTCCTGGATCGTGGAGCCTGACTTTGAGCTTTGAGATCCACACTGGGTGTAAGATCATCTTCTTCTTCTTTTCCTTCTTCTTCTTCTTTTCTTCTCCTTCTTCTTCTTTTCTTCTCCTTCTTCTTCTTTTCTTCCCCGTCTTCTTCTTTTCTTTCTTTTCTTTTTTTCTTTTTTTTCTTCTTCTTCTTCTTCTTCTTCTTCTTCTTCTTCTTCTTCTTCTTCTTCTTCTTCTTCTTCTTCTTCTTCTTCTTCTTCTTCTTCTTCTTCTTTTTCTTTTCTTCTTCTTCTTCTTCTTCTTCTTCTTCTTTCTTCTTTTCTTCTTCTTCTTCTTCTTCTTCTTCTTCTTCCTCTTCTTTTCTTCATCTTCTTCTTTATCTTCTTCTTCTTCTTCTTCTTCTTCTTCTTCTTCTTCTTCTTCTTCTTCTTCTTCTTCTTCTTCTTCTTCTTCTTCTTCTTCTTCTTCTTCTTCTCTCTCTCTCTCTCTCTCTCTCTCTCTCTCTCTCTCTCTCTCTCTCTCTCTGCGTCTCGTGCCAGTGGTGAATCTTGAACCTTGTTCCTCAGGAGCCATTTTCCTTTTTTTTTTTCTTAGAGAACGACTTTCTCTCTGTCCTGGAGCTAACTGCTTAGGACAGCTGGCTGGTGAGTCTTAGGGATCCTCCTGTCTCTGCCTCTCCAGAACTGGAATTACTAGCATGTGCCATCGTGGTCAGCTTTGTACACAGACACTTCATCAGCTGAGCCCTCTTCCCAGTTCCTGGCTACAAACGCTTTATTAGAGCTTACTCCTGGGTCAGTGTAATGGAGGGCAGAGGGTTACAAAGCCAGACCGGGGGAGAACACTAGCATTGTAGGGTCCCTTAGGGCTGCTTGGGAGGTGGGGGTGAGAAGCCAGGACTTTGTGTGACTGTGCTGAACCACAGTCTCATGTAGGTGTCCTCTGAAGGAAGTCTGATCTTGGTCAGGAAATCATCAAAGACAGCGGATAGTGAGGCTGTCTCCCAACAGCCAAGGAGGAAGGCCATGAGGCCAGAAGAGGAAGTGGTTTGCTCATATAGCATCCACCACAATGTTTATGTTGTGAACGGGACTCAAGCTCACAGGTTTATACTCCAGAGTGAAGAACATGGTTAACCTGCCTCAGTTTACCAGTTGCCGTAAGCCCGATGATAGGACAGACGCAGAGCATAAGGCCCTTTTCATTTCACGAACTCAGCGAACTTGGCAAGAATGATAAAGATGGTGCGTTGTGGTTAAATTGTGTTCGATTGATACATTCCAGGTTGACTGAAAATCATGAAGCTAACTAGTGTGATTAATCACACTAATGGTTTAAAAGACATGAATTCAACTGGTAGAAAATTATCCAATGGGGTTTTCCGGTCAGTCAGGTGAAGTGATACACAGTTGTAATCCCAGCAGCCCTTGATAGGCTGAGGCACGAGGATGACCAGCCGGAGGCCAGCCTGGGCTACATACTGAGAACTAGCTTCAGAAAATACAAGAAGGCTAGAGGGATGCCTCAAAGGTTAAGAGTGCCTGCGGCTCATGCAGAAGACTCCAGTTCAGTTCCCAGCACTGGGGTTGGGCAGTTCACAAATGCTTCTAAGTCTAGCTTCAGGGCATCTGATATTCTCTCTCTTTCTCTCTCTCTCAAAAACCCAGCAAGGTGAAACAAAACAAAAATTTGATGTTCCCTCATTATAAAAATGATTTATTTATTCACAGAAAGGAATGACTGAAACTTGATAAACAACCCCTGGAGACATTGTAAGATATAAATGCCATCAAACAGTCCAGCACAGTGTTGGAAGTATTACATTAGGAGAAGAAGTTTACTGATTAAATTAGTTCCAGGAAATTCTTTTCAACCCTGTGGTTTGGTCTTGGTTAGCATAGTAATATGGGAAAAATAAACCAACTGCCTCACATTCTAATTAATGCTATTAGCAGATGCTATGACTGTGTAAACAGAAAATAAAAAATAATCAAATTATAAATCATTAGGAGGGCCTGGTAAATTGGTTTAATATAAAAAAACGCAAAAAGCAATTTTGTTCTTAAAGGTCTATTTTTATTCATTTTAAGTACATGCATGGGTGTGTCTAAGTGTGTGAATGCACATGAATGCAGGTGCCCTTGGAGGCCAGAAGAGGGCGCCAAATTCCTGAGAGCTGGAGTTACAGGAAGTTGAGCCTCCCGAGGTGGGTGCTGGGAACCAAATTCAGATCCTCTGCAAGGGAGACAGAGCATCTTAACTGCTGTGCCATCTCTTTAGCCTCCAACTTTATTTTCATACACCATCAGTAGTTAGAAGCTGTAATTTAACAATGCGTGCTAGATATATTAGGAGTTCAGGAGATGGCTGGTATTGAAGGCTCAACCACAATGGCTACAACTTACTGCTGTGGCACTGTGTGCTTGAAAGTGGTCCAGATAGTGAATTTCATATTAAGTGTGTTTTACTGAAAAAACAAAAAACAAAAACAAAAAACTACAAACAAACAAACAAACAAACAAGATGAAAGCAGAGGCAGTAAATCTTTTAAGGGACACAAAGAAATGTTTAGCTCGAAACTCAGGGCAGCGTCAGACACCGTGTCAGGCACACTAGCTATCAGCACTGTGTAATGCGGAGACAGGAGGATTGCTGTGAATGTGAGGAAGAGCATGTGGTGGGACTGGGCCCAGAGGCCAGAGGGAAGGATCAAACTGGACAAAACTGGTCAATACAGCAATCGTGAGCTGCACAAAGGACCCAGAGGTTTTTTGTTTGTTTGTTTGTTGTTTTTTAAAATCTGGATTGACTCTTGCCTCCAAGGATGGCAGAGATGCTGTGACTCTGGAAGGTTCCTTGGTAGAGTGCAGGGTGTCATGTCGTTCTGGGTGTAGCTGTGGAGTTGGGGTTTGCGGGGGACTGGATCCTATCTTCAGGAGGAATGGTCTGAGGATGGTCTGTCTCCTCTGGAACTCAGGCTGATTCTGTGGCTAAGAGGAGCCGAAACCTTTCTTATGTGACTGAATCAGTTCCTGCAGCAGTGAGTGAACGCTTGGGCCTGGGTGAGCTTTCTCAATGGCAGACTGTAGTGTGTGTGTGTGTGTGTGTGTGTGTGTGTGTGTGTGTGTGTGTGTGTGTGTGTTGGGGTGCATGTGAATGTGGGCAACCATGTACTTACACGCGGAGCCCAGAGTGCATGCATGTAGAACCCAGGGTAAGGAGCTACGTATGTCCTCTTCCGTTTTCCCCCTTTATTGCCTTGAGATCAGGTCTCTCAGGGAACGGAACGCTCATGGGGTTTTGGCTAGATTGGCTGCCCAGGAAGTACTGGGGATCTGCCGGTCTCTGCCCCCAAGTGCTGGGGCTACTGACATGCGCAGTCAGGACCAGCTTTTATGCGGGTGCTGGGGACTCAAGCCAGGTCCTCATTACTGGCAAGCAAGTGCTCTAACCACTGAACTTTCTCCCCATTCTCACGTTTTACTTCCTCTCACAGCTGATGATGCTCTTCTGACGTCCCCCTGGTGACATTGCAGCAAAGGTCCTCACCCGATGTGACTGCCTGCCCTCAAACGTCCCATCCTTTAGAATCCCGAGCATGAAGAAACTTCTTTCCTTTAAAAATGACCAAGCGGGGTTGGGGATTTAGCTCAGTGGTAGAGCAGGAAGCACAAGGCCCTGGGTTTTCCCCAGCTCCGAAAAAAAAACAAAAAAAAAAAAAAAAAAAAAATGACCAAGCCTCAGGAGTTCTGTAACAGCCACAAAAAAACAGAGAAGACAGTGAGGGTTTAGAAGAAACAACCAACCTCAGACACAGGAGGAGCCAGTTTGTATATTGGCGGGATGTGAAGATCTTTCTCTTGTAGCTGCTTCTGTCCCCAGATCTCTGCAGGACCTGGGTAGCCCAGGCGGCCCTTCTCACCTGAGGAAAACTTGGGAACTAGCTCAAGGATTGCGTTTGGGTCGGAGGGCCTACGCTGAGGGAATCAGGTATAGGGTGGGCAGCAGTGGTGGGAGGATGGGGCAGCGAGGATGGGGGATTGCAGGGGTGGAGGTGGCGGCAGCCGGGGGCGGGTATAGTGGAGGAGCAGCACAGGGGTGGAAATGACTGTAAACTTGATACAGTGACCATATCCTTTCCTGCTGGAGACTGGAGAGGCCACCGAAGCTAGCTAAAAGGTCTTGCATCTTTCTTCTTGTTGCCCCTACGCCGCTCCCGCCGTGTGGTTTTCTGCTGTGATTGGGTTGCCGACTTCCCAGCCTGTGTAGCCAGGCGCCCCCAGTGGCCGATCTGTGGTATTGCACAGTGCACTTCATGCTAAGCAGAATTGGTGGCCTTCTTAAAACAGATTTTTCTCCTCATGCAGAAAATTGCCTCTGGTCCTTTTATTTTTTTGCTAGGTGGACAGGTCTGACTAGTTTTCTTCCCTTTTGTCTTGCTGGAGTAGATAATATGTCCTTCCACTGTAGATGGTGTGTTTGTAGCCTCAAATTGGCCAGTGGTTGGTAGTGGCCCAGGGATGGGCACACATTTGTCTTAGTCAGGGTTTCTACTCCTGCACAAACATCACAACCAAGAAGCAAGTTGGGGAGGAAAGGGTTTATTCAGCTTACACTTCCACATTGCTGTTCATCACCAAAGGAAGTCAGGACTGGAACTCAGGCAGGTCAGGAAGCAGGAGCTGATGCAGAGGCCATGGAGGGATGTTTCTTACTGGCTTGCTTCCCCTGGCTTGCTCAGCTTGCTCTCTTATAGAACGCAAGATCACCAGCCCAGGGATGGCACCACCCGCAATGGGCATGGTCCTCCCACCCTTGATCACTAATTGAGAAAATGCCTTACAGCTGGGTCTCATGGAGGCATTTCCTCAACTGAGGCCCCTTTCTCTGTGATAACTCCAGTTTGTGTCAAGTTGACACCCAAAACCAGCCAGTACAGACAGGAACACCACCAGGCATGGAAGACCTGTGTTCTAGTCCCGAACTCTTTAGAAGATGGAGAGAAAGACTGTCTCTCCTGCACCAACCAGGGACAATTCACCTCAGCCCTGGGAGCCTTCTCTCTGCCACCAAGGACCTAATGACAGCCTCAAGCTACTGCTGCCTCCAGGAGAAGAAGTGGCTCAAAGGTCCCTTTCATGAGCCTTCAAAACACTGACCCTATAGACTGTCCATCCAGAACCTGGGCTGCAGTAGTGGGGACATGTGTCCCAGGTCTGTAAGACGAATCTACTGAGACCTGAGAACCCCTTCTCATGGCTTCTTCATCTTGGGGTGACCTGAGAGCAGAGATTCAGATAGTCTCTGGTGTCTTCCTGTCCTGTAGCCTTAGAAGGCTGTGTTTATCCAGTTGCCTGGGGTTGGCTCTAGGTTAGGAGTAGAGAATTTCTCAGGCGTCAGCCCATTGGAGTGCAGGAGGGGTCTCTCTCTCTCTCTCTCTCTCTCTCTCTCTCTCTCTCTGTGCATGCATATGTTATATGTTGCATGTGCAGGACCTAGCTCAACCTAATGGTGGCCAGCACCCTGCAGCCAGAGCCCAAATAGAAAAACTTTGCTTCCCTGTCTTACCTCTTACTTACTGGCGAGTGCCTCCACCCTGCTGCTGCTGCTGCTGCCGCCACCAAGCCCACCATCCAGCCACAGTTAGGTGTCTACAGTTCCAGTGCAGACTGAGGACCAGTGTGACTGGGATCCTCCAGTCCCTCGGGGCCAGGCTGGACCTGCTGAGACGTCCATATCTGTGGGCTACCTGGCTCTCTGCCTCTTCAGGGTGTGGACAGCCATTGCTGACGATCCAGTGTGCTTCGTGTAAGCCAATCTAATGGATGTCCATTCATTCTATTAGTTCTCTTCCTCTAGAGAGCCCTGACTAATACGCCCTCCACAGCCAAACCCTTGCCCATCTCTCCTTCCAAACCTGTAAATCCTAGGCCCTGCGCAGGCACATTTAACATGTGTGCATGCACACGTGCGTGTACACACACACACACACACACACACACACACACACACACACACACACACACACACACACTATCTCATAATTACTTCCCTATCCCAGCTGCACGTATTTCTACAGAGGAAGAACAAGCATAAAGGAAGAAGCAGCCTGTACTCAAAGTGCCTGAGGCTGCGGCTGAGCCTTGATTCATGGGATGCCTTTTTGGACCACAGGTTCATCCTGAGGGTGACCAGGCACTCTGGGCTTTCCAGGGCTGGCTTTCTGGAGTGACTCCACTTCTGATGGCCCCTGACCCTCTTTCCATGCAGTCCAAGTCCATAGAGCCAGCTTCTGAGTCAGCAGAGCCAGAAGACTAAAGGGAGGAGGGAGCCAACCAAGGAACAACTTCGAAAAACCTTGTGTTGGCAGAACAGGCACGAGATGGTCAGGTTTCAATCCCCTGCTCAGTGACTTACATTTTACAAGGAAACCAAGGCCCAGAGATGGGCAGGGATTCGCTCCCGTCCTGCATAAGACAGACCTGGTTTTGGTCGCCCCTTCAAACCAACTCACCCTTTTTTCTTCGGTGTTTGCACCAAGGCAGGCTGCGGGTTTAAAGGGGGTTGGGGGGAGGGAAGAAAAGAAAAAAGTGCCTTCAAGCTGTAAATGAATGGGGTGCTACTGCCCTCCTATGGCCAAGCTGAGAAAGTGCTGGCTAAGGTTTTTTTTTTTTTTTTTTTTTTTTTTTTTTTTTTTTTTAAAAAAAAGCAATGAATTGTTCAGCAGGCCAGGCCAGGTTGTTCTCCTGAGTTAAGTTGTGATAGCGTGGGTGTCCCGGCCTCACTCTATATCAGGAAGCTGGCTCAGGCCATCCTGCACCACAGCTTCCATCGGTGCTAACGATGTCCTAGGTGCTCTACCCTCTGCTCTACCCCATCTCATTTGGTCCTGACACTGACTGTGACCTTTTCATGACAAAGAATTGGGGATGAGTAAAGGATCCTACCCCAGGATGCATGAATGTGACAACAGTTCAGAAACGGTCTGGGTGGGAACCCCTGGTTTCCCACTATGTGTTTAGGGGGTGCATGGCTTGCCCCAAGAGGCTTCACACTCCAGCTCAAGGAGGCTTCGGTGAAGCCCAGTGAGTGATGTTGGAGACAGGGTGTGTATCCTCTGCCTTTCAGCAGCTGGCAGGTTCCAACTGTCCCACAAGAATAGATCCTGCTACCTGTCTCATGTCTACTCTCTATGCAGCCAAAGGGACCTGTTTGCCCCCACTGCCAGCCAACCATTTTGACTTTAGTCTTTGAGACCACTGAGGGTATGCACTGGGGGTCTGTGTATCTCCACACTGGTGAAGGGTGGTGGGTGGGAAGGGTTAAATGACACTTCAGATAACCCTTTCACTCTGCAGGAGGGGAAACTGAGGCAGGGAGGAGATGATTATTCCTAGGTGTCCCCGGAGTGACATGTTTTCACTACAGGGCTTCTTCGTCATGAAATCTCTGGGTCTGCTTGTCGGAAAGGGATGAGGTGAGAGATAAGGAATGTGGTCCCAAGAGAAAGTGTTTAGAGACCCAGTGTTCTGTTCATTGTCCCCCTAGTGCATCTCTGGGAGGGAGCTTGATCCAACCCTGGCATTGGTTATGACTGGCTGAAACCAGCTTTCAGAGAAAGTTGTTCCCTGGTGCCTTGTTAAACTCAGCCTTTTTTTCCCTGAGGTGGCGGTGGTAGGGGGTTGCTATGCCCTGGTAGTGAGTGCATTCTCCTAGCCTCCTGGGGTCTGGCAGTCTTGAGTCCTCATTCGAGCCCACACACCTTATTTGCTGTGTGGTAGTAGCAATCAAGTCTACTTGTAGAACAGATGGGATGTCAAACAGCCTTGCCCCCTCCTCATTAAGCATGGCTACATTGTAATTAAGTCCGCTGTAAGGACTTGCTGAATCCAGTCTTCAGAGTATGCAGGTGCCACGACTGGCAGGCTGGCCTCTGTAACTCTGATTCCTACTGTAGGCTCCTCCCATCCCACTGCGGGGGGAATAAAGGAGCAATCGGGTAGAAATGCCCAGAACCTGTGAAAATATCACATCTTTGGAAAACACCCGAAGCAGCTGCTGGGAGACACACATTGGGAGGATGACACTGTATCACCTGAAGGGGCTCAGGATAAAACCCAGAGGGTAGGGACCTGGGGAGAAGGCACCAGCAAGCAATTCTTACCTGTGCCAGCAGGTGGCGCTAGTTCTCACACTCAGCCTGTTCGGCTGTCCCATTCCAAGGTAGGCTTTCTAGGGAGGTGTTTGCTCTTAGCTCTCCTCTGGAAAGCATCAGACTTTACTTTTCCTTCAGATCAGCTGTGGAAAGCTCCAAGTGGGGCGATGACTACTCAAGGGAGAGCCTGGGGTTTACTTGGCAGGTGTGCAGGGGCCAGATCTGAGGAAAGGGGAGGAACCTGAGAAACACTTCATTTGTTAAAAATTGGCACACGAGGAAGGGAGAAGGGACGGCATTACTAAAGTGCTTGCCATCCATGATGGTGCACACTTAACATCCCATGCTAGGGAGGCAGAGACGGGGAGATCTCCAGGATGCCCTGGTCAGCCAGTCTAACAAAACTAGCAACTTCCAGATCCCAGAGAGGACCTAGCTCAAAAAAGCAAGGTGGACGACATTGGACATCGTTCCCTGGGTGCCATATGCACACATCCAACCCACAAATATGCACTCATGCATCTCCATACGTAACGCAGAAGAAGAAATCATGTATAAAATCATGAATACCTATGATCTGGGAGGGAAAAGGCAGGCAGGCTGGCAAGGGGGAAGCGGAAGCAAGCCATACAACAGCGGAGAACAGAATGTGAGAGCTATATGTGCCACCCAGAGGAACCGATAGCTTTAGTGCCTAGCACATGCGTGTGTGCGTGCCTGTGTGCGTGCATGTGTGTGTACCAAGGGACATGGTTGTGCAGAGTCCGTGTGGGTCCGTGTGAGAGAAAATAGTCACCTAAAAATTCCCCTAATCCAGAAAAGTCCTGCTCTTTCTAGAGAAAGGCCTCCTTTGGGGCTTGGAAGGGCGCCCATGCTGGTTCTCCTCAGAGGAAACAGCACTGTGCAGTTTTCGGCTGCCCTTTTAAATTTGCGTTCAGTAGGGGTTTGGCCCCCATGCAGCCCAGGTTAGAGAAAGGGATGTTGCTGTCCCCCCAGAACAGGACCAGAGCCAGATGAGAACAGCTGTGGGCCACCTGCTGGGTGGTAGAGGCTTGCAGTGCAGCCTGGGGTTTCCTGCCCCGCTCCCCACACTGTGGTGATTCTTAAGACAGCTGGAGAAGGGCCAGGCGACGTGGGGTCCAGGCCTGTGGGTCTGGGTGGACACAGGGTGGGAACTGGATGCCAGGCAGCTGACTCTGCCCAGGTCCCTCTGATTCCAGGTTCTGACAGTTTCCTGGAAACCAGCTGTGCAGTAGTCCCCTTTCCTCTCCCATCTCCCTCCTCCTCCCCCCACAACCTTGTCAGGAGCATATAAGAAGAGTGGAGAGCCAGTTATAATTGCCCCCCGTGGAACTCACCTGCCGTGAAAGGGTGTTAAATAACACGCAATTTACATGTCTTCCCTGTAGGAAATTATAGAATCAGAGCTTTCAAATTAGCAATAGATTTTTCTAATTGAATCTGTTTCCTGTAGGGCAGGTGGAGTGAGGAACCACCAGGTATTTTGCTCTCCCTAGAATGGACTGCCATGCAACTGACGGGGCTTAATGCTCATAAATACACAGGGGAAGTTGACGCTGTGTTTCCGGGAGAGAACCCTGCAGAAACGAACACTCTGGGGACAGGATAGAGGGTGTCTATGAGGGAAGGACCAGGGCAGAACAAGAAAGCAGAGATGGGTGTGGCTGGCCACCTCTCTCATCCTTTCTTGAGGTTGTCTGTTCGGAGCCAGACTCTGGGCTGTCCCAGTGGGCTGACCCACACTTAGTGGGTCCTGGTTTCTCCATACGTGAACAGCACCTATCATGCGGCTGTGGTTCACATGAGGAATGACTAGGTCAACATATGGGAAGCCGGGCACAGAGCAGATACTAGCAGACTCAGACACATCTTTTTCTGTCGAGCAACGCATCATCGTAACATATTTGTACATGTGTGTTCAAAGATGCGTGTGTCCTTGCATACTTGAGGACAGAGGACGACCATGGGGGTGGGTCCTCAGGTGCCATTTCTCTTGAGACAGGGTCTCTCACTGGTCAGGAACTTTCTGATAACGCTAGGCTGACTGGCTCTCAGGATTCAGAGATCTGCCCATTCCTGCCTCCCCAGGATTTTGTAAGCACACGGAGGTGTTTGTCAGTGCCTATGTGGATGGAGCTTAGATCATGCTCTATTGATTGAACTATCTCCATGGCTTTTTCATCATTATCTGATTATTTAGGTGTATGGGTGTTCCATGCATGTATGTCTGTGTACCGTGTGCACGCTTGGCACCCAAGGAGACCATGAGCCACCGTGTGCATGCCAGAAATGGAAGTGAGTCCTACAGAAGAACGACCAGCTGTGAACTGCTAAGCCATCTCTCCACCCTCCTCTTGATATTGTTTTTATCTGTGTCCCTACAGACTGTCTGTCACTACAGATAAGAGTCACCAGCCTTGTTTATTCTGACCTGGTTTCTCACAAGTCTGGGCTCAGTTTAGCTGTGGCTTCTTCTTTGCCAAGGCTAGCGTGAGGCTATCAAGGGCTGAGCTGGGGAAGGACCAGCCTTCTCATGCCAGTTCAGACTCAGCCCCTGGCTTGGTCCTGGTTATGTGTGCCTCTTGTCACGGCAGCTCTGGGAGCTGGTGTCCTGGCTGGACCATGCATCTAGTTCTGTATAGAATATAGCTAGAGTCTGGCAGCCCTCTGTATGGTGTCCCCATGGGGTCACACAGGCTGGGCAGGTATATGTTACTAGATAGACTGTCCATCTCAAATTGATCCTGCCCCGGGGAAACCTCCCTGCCAGGGGCTTTTGGGATAGCAGATCTTCTAACTAGGCTGAGAACCCACACCAGTTAGGCCAGAAACATTGCCACCATAAGAACCCAGCTAAAGAGACCTGGTCACACTGCTAGGAAGACAGAATCTTCCTGGGTATGAGCTGTGGGAAACTATTTTGTTGAAGACAAGCTCAGTGAGGAGAAAAGGGGGTAGGAGGTGGTTTAGTAAGTGAAGAGCTTGTCATGCAAGCACGAGGATTTGAGTTCAAATCCCCAGAGCCTAAATAAAGCCATTCTAATCTCGATGCTCCCTCAGAGACCTGGGAGGCGGGGACAGCATTCCCGGAAGCTTAGAGGCCAGCTAGCCTGGAGTGACAGCAGGGAACAGCAAGGAGACAAGGTGCAAGATGGAGAATGACACCAGAGGCTGTCCTCTGACCTCCACGTGTGACAACGCATGTCTGTATTCACACAATGAATACATGGGTGTACATGTGCATGCACACACATACAGGAAGGGAAACAAAACATTTTATTTCTAAATGTATCAGCAGTGATGGGAGTTGAACCCAGGGCCTCTTGGGTGCAAGTGCTCTACCACTGAGCCACACTCCCAGCCCAGAGGGGAAAACTGTCAACTAGCCTTCACAGAGCCTCGCCGAATCTGAGAAGCAGACACAGTGTTGTGAAAGCTGGAGGGAGATGCTGGCTGTTCTTAGTAAAGGAGTCTGAAGAGCTGGCTAGTGCCTGTCACATCCCGTGCTCTGTCCTGCCAGGCTCAGCTCTGTCACTTCTAGAACAGCAGTTTACGGGGTTCTGCGGAGAGATGGACCTAGCTGTACTGCTCCATGACCCATTCCCTCCCCAGGCCCTAATGACTAAGAGTAAAAGGCTCTTGGGGAGCCTGAGCAAGTGCTTTTTTCTTCCACATCCCTGGGGATGTGGAGCTGTGGCCTGGTCCAGACCTGAGATTCAGACATGTAGGATGGGTGCCTTACTGGGCGCATACACAGAGACATAGGCACATGGTGGGGGCAGGTGACGGAAGCCAGCCCTGGGCAGCTCAGGGGTGCTCAGCTGAGACCGGTGCAAGGATCTGAGAAATGTCTGTAAAAGGGAGGGAAGCCAGGTCTGGTGGCCGCACACCTGCAATCCCAGCTTCTCAGGGGCTGGGGGGGGCACTAAGCCAAGTGGAGACCAGCCCGGACAGCTCAGCAAGACCCACGTCAGGGTCAGGTCAGACTGGGGTGGAACTCCATCTTCTTAGCATGTGCCAGGCCTTGGGTCTGAGATTGGGCACCATCAATCAGGGGGGGACTAGGAGAAGGAAGAAAAGGAGGAGGGGAAGGAGAGGGGAGGACAGGGGGAAGAGAAGGGAGAAGAGAAAGAGGAGGGGGAGGAGGAGGAGGATGAAGAGAGGGATAGGAGGAGGGCGAGGGGAGGAGGGGGAAGAGGGAAGGAAGGAGGTGGAGAAAGAAGAGGAAGAAGATGGGGAGGAGGAGGGGGAGGGGACCAGTGCTTTGGACACTTAGTGACACTCACAGTAGGATACAGTACTCATAACTAGCCCATTTTACAGACAAGAGCACAGACTACAGGAGAGAGGAATGTAGGTCCAAGGCTGCTAATGGGCAGGCCTACCAAGCCACTGGTTTCCTCTAAAATCCCCACTCAGGGACACGGCTGCCTATGGAAATCTCCCTTAGAGCCCTTTCTTAAGGATTAGCCTTTTCTCCCCGTTCTTCCTCTCATGAAAAGCACTCTTGTCTTCCCCCAGCCCCTGGAAGCTCTTAGAAGGGTGCCCACCCCCAACCCGGCCTTTGTACCAGGCCACAGCCCCCAGGCCTTTCTCAACCTGGGCCCTGTCCCCCCCTCCTGCCCATCTCAGGAGGCTGGTGAGGTCATTCTTGTCAGCAGGAGCTCACAATAGGCCTGGCCTTTCTACTGAAGAAGGGGCTGGGGAAGGGGAGAAGGAGGCAGGAGGCCACAATTACAGGTTGCACAATGCAGCCTGTGCAGTAGAGGGCGGGAGGGGGGGGGAATGCACTGGGTGGGTGGGCCCTGCCAATTAGCACTGCTGCGGCTGGGGGAGTCAGGGGAGGGGGAGGGGCAGGGGCCCGGTGGCACTGGGACATTCAGACCAGGTAGGCTCTGATAGCATTTTCCCTTTTAAGCAGGAGCACCTACTATGTGCCCGGTTCTGTGCTGCTACACTTTATTGACGGAGAGAGCGGATGACGCCCAACTTTTCCTGGGCAAATGCTTTGAAGTGAGACAATAAAACAAAAGAACCCACATGGCAGACAAACATGGGCCAGCCATGCTGATGACATGGGCAGGGCATGTCAAAAAAAGGTGACATTTTGGGCTGAGACCTGGAAAGGTCTGTTCCAGGTGGAGGTCAAAGGCCCTGAAGCAGGGGCATGCCTGGCAAGTGTGGGAGCTAGAAGTGTGGCTGGCACCATAAGCAGACAGGTGAAGGAAGAGAGGGGCCATGGATGGGTGAGAGGAAAGGGAGGAGTCCATGAAAGGGCATCTTTTTCCTGCTGTCCGGACCTTCAAGGAGTGCAGGGTTGTTGAGACTGTTGCAAATTAAGTGCCTACTATGTGCAGGTACCTCCTAGACTCTATGCACCGTTTCCCGTGAATTCCTGGCAAAGCAGCTCAGAGAGGTTAAGCAACACAGCAGAAGTTACCCAGCTCTCGTGTCAGCACCTCAATACATGTGTGGCTGCCCCAATCAAAGGCTTATGCCACGCTCACCCTTCATCACCAAGACTCACGAGAGAGCCGAATGTGGACAGAATGACAACAGGGACGGTGGGGTCCTTCCAAATGCATGTGGCAGCTGTCCAGTGGACTCCATCTCTGCTGTCCGTCCATCACGGTCCTGGGACATCAGGTTCAGGAGGTGGGCTCAGGACGAAGGCTCTGGAAGGAAGGCAGGACAACCTCAGCCTTGGCAGACTTCCGCCAGGAAGTTTCGGAGATTGCTCGGTTGGTAAAGCACTTGCCTTCAGTATAAGAACTTGAGTTTGTATCTCCAGCATCCAAGTGAGAAAAAAAAAAAGCCACCTGTGTCGGGGGTGCGATCTTGTAATCCCGTGCTGGGTGTGAACTTGTAATCCCTGCGCCGGAGGCACAGATCTGCACATCTCCCAAGCTTGCAAGCCAGCCAGCCTAACTCCACCTGCAAGTTTCAGGCTAGGGAGACACCCTCTCTCAAAAAGTTCTGAGGTTGAACCCTGCTCTCCACACACTGGTGTGCAAACTTGTACACATGCGTGGCACATACGTACACACGCACACACCATACTGCAGCTGTCCAGTGAACTCCATCTCTGCTGTCTGTCCATCAGAGTCCTGGGACATCAGGTTCAGGAGGACAGAAGCTCTTAGGGCTGGGTGCAGGCTGCCCCTGGAAGGAAGGCAGTGCAATCTAAGCCTTGGTAGGCTGTGCTGCACTGTGTCCTAAGGACGCTCTGGGCAGGGACCACTGGAAGAGGCTCTGACCTTATGGGGACTTCTGTGTTTGTGCCTCTCACCTGTATGAAGGGTTTGGCGACCTCATCATGGATTGAATTTAACAAGAAGGCCCAAGGGCAAAGGCCAGCTTGTGTGGTCACTGTGTCAACATTGTCCCCAGCTTACCTAGTCCAGTGACCCTGTGGCATGGGTGCTCTGAGGGAGGATACCTGAGTCTCAAGGACCAATGGGAGGACCAACTGCTGTCCCTTCTTGAGATGAGACCAGAGGCTACCAACATCCCAAGGGACACTGGAGTCATCTCTGATGGGCTCTGGGTAAGCCCTGACAAGCACAGGTTTCTCTTCTAGTCCCATCCATCCAGGATGTAAAGCCCACTGGTTTCAGTGTCATCTTCTATCCTATGGATCCCCAGAACTTTGGGGATGGAGAATTACAGGTAGTCAGAGAGTTGGCCTCCCCTGGACCCCCAGTCCTTGGACATCTATCCCTGGGTCTGTTCCAGCAATAACAGTGAGACACCAATGACCCCATCTACTGGGCTGTCTGCTGGCCCAGGTTCAGTCTGAATAAGAACACTGGGCACACCAGCGGCTTGCCCAGATGCTGTGGCTTGGAGCCCGGCTCCAGATTCGATGTTTTCTGTGTCTCTTGGTTTCCATTCATCTCGGGGCCAGACACTGATGTTAAAGCCCAAGGACAGGAGATGGGCTGTGGTTTGCCGAGGAATAGTGGTTAATGGGGAAGATGCTGAGACAAAGGTGACCCAAGGAGCACGGGGCTGGCAAGACCGGGAGTGATGTGTGTGTGTGTGTGTGTGTGTGTGTGTGTGTGTGTGTGTGTGTGTGTGTGTATGAGTGCATGTGTCTCTATGTACTGTTGAGGTTTGGTCTATTGTAATGGAAGTGTGGGTCCCTAAGACCTGAAGTCTGCACATAGACCTGTGGCCCTGACCCTAAGTTATTTCTGATTGGTAGATTCAGATGCCAACAGACAATAGCTGGGAAGGAGGCACAGAGGAGGAGTTTAGGTTTCCTGAGCTTGGGGTCAGAGGAGAACCAGGAGAAGAAGAAGAAGAAGATACAGGAAGAAGCAGCCATGGGCCCTATGAGCCGTAAACACATAGCTCTGAGGGCTGGCCGACTGGAGTTAAGAGCAGCCCAGATGAAACACAGTAATGACCCGCGTTATCGATAGGAAAGTAGATCTTAGTAGCGGAGAGGGCATCTGCCCAGCTCTTGTGCTGTTTAAGGCTTATTGTAAATATAAAGGGAGTGTGTGTCTTTTATCCAGGAACTAAGTGGTCAAAGGCAGGGTAGAAACCCTAGGTTGGGATTAAAATTTTCTAATATGTGTGTGTTCAAAGTGTGTGCATGCGTGCTTCCATGTATGTCTATATATATGTGTGTGCGTGTATGTGTGCTTACCTGTGTATGTATGCCTGTGTGTCTATATGTGTGTGTGCATGTGTGCATGTGTGTGTTCATTAGTACATGTATGTGTGCTTGCATGTGTATGCATGCCTGTGTGTCTACATATGTGTGTGTGCACGCGTGTGCATGTTTCCTTGACTAGAGCAAGGTGAGGCAGAGAGCAATGTCACTACATATTTCCAACAAAGTCATACCTCCTGGACCAGTCTCTACCGGCTGCATCCCAGGCGTGGAGAGGCCTCTGAGCTGTGTGCAACACCCTAACAGCACAGAGATCTAGAGACCTTGCTATCCCTACATAGTGTGAGCTTCACATGTTAAAAGACAAACTGATTTGGTCAAGGCTCTGGGCTTGGTGGCAGGAGTGGGCAGATCCTAGCACCTGGGTGCCTGCACATCCCTGGTTCTGTACACATAGCAAATCCCACCCCAGCCTCTGTTGACAATACAAACACCGGCTTTCCTGAGGGTATTGTCCCATCCTGCCTGCCCCTCCACTGTGGGTGGGGGTCCACAGGGTTCCTCTGCCCCCTGGGTCTGCAGGTGGCCAGTTGCTTTGAACATGGGCTTCAGACTGGCTGGCTGTGTGGCACTAATGGCTCCAGCCAGAGAGACAACACCGGGGCAAGGTTACATGGGGGACACAGGATGGCTGTTTAGCAGAGATGGACAACAGCTCTGCAAAAGCCTCGAAGCCTCTCTGTGGTTTAGGCACAGGAGAAAGGCCACATTGCTGGCCAACAGGGAGGCTGGAGATAGATCCTGGGTCAAAGTTAGAAAAGCTTTAGGGACCTTGGAGGTCTGTCTCACGGTTCTGATGGAGGGCAAGTTCTTGTCTGTCTGTCCTCTCCACACAGATAATGGGTGAGACCAGATATGCACCCTGCTGGTCATCTGCCTCCCCTGCTGGCCCCCAACCTAACCTGATCCTTCCAGTCACTTAGGGAGCCACTCAAAAGACAGCCCCTATGATCACCCCAGCAGTGTGTATCTACATAGAACCCATTCATTCACAGATTTCTGAGTGGGGCCCAGAGTCAAACATTCAGACTTATCCAAGTCAAACAAGCAAGTGGTGTGGGAGTGGTGGAGGATGTGGACCAGGGCCCACCTCATTCCAAAGCTGGACTGGGGTGTGGACCCCAGGAAGCTACAGTAGTACTTGTGGGACTCTCCCCAATTGAGGGCCAGCCTGACCCAAGACTCCGTCCTCAGATCATCAGGATATGTGTCCGCTGTCCCTGTGGTCTGGATGCTGGTCCTGACCAGTGAGAATGCCCACCCAGGATATCACAGGCCTCCTAGGCGTGCATTCCCAGCTGATCCCTTCTTATGAAGGGTACCAGCAGGCCTGGGCCCTGACTAGCCTCACCAAGCTGGTGTGAAGATCTCAGCAGAGGAGTGACTCTGCTAAGGCTCCTGGGTAGAAACGAAGGCCCCAAGGAAAGAGAAAATAACCGATTGGCTCCACCACAGTGCCTGTGACTCTCAGAGGCAGGAGGGAGAACTGGGAATGTGCTACCGTGACGCCAAGTCCCTTGTTCTCCCATCAGCCATGGGGGGGGGTCACCTTTTTCTCGGAGCTCCTACTAACAGTGCAGCCCCCTTCCTGATACGGTTCAGACACTGGCCCAAGAAACGTCGCCCCCAATGGACAGGGGACTCTTTGTTCTCAACATAGTGGGCACTCACACAAATTGTGGCAAACAAGGGCTAGAAGGGTACAGAAACTCAGGACGTCTCTCCTCCCCTTCATTTTCCAGATCCTCTCTTGTGGATACTTCTTGGCTCTTCTGGCTACCTGTAACCTGCTCTCCAGAGCCTTCACTGTACACCCTGTCACTTCCAAGTTCCTTGACAAAGCTTGGGTCTCTCCCCAGAGACTTCAGTCTCTCCAGGTTGGCTTCCCATCTGCCTCGCCCTTCAGGAATTCTTGGGATCCTGGAGCTCTTTCAGCATCCTGCCCTCCTCTACCTGCTCCTGACCCCACCCACTCCACCGTGGTTCCCTGCCTTCCTAGTCCCATTGCTCATCCAGGGGCTCCACATGTGCATCTGGTCTTCCCCACTGGGGTCTAACCCCGCCTCCTTACCCTCCTCATCAGTGTACAGTGGCTACATCACCTTTGTCTAGATTGGTTCAAGGGCCCTGGGCCATGCTACCAGAGGACCTCTGCTGCCTGTCTGCCTCCCATCTGTAAAGACTCTGCCTTCCACAGAGTCTCCCTTTTCTGGAATTGGACAGACTCGCTCTGTGTTGTATGATGTTACCTCCACGATGGCTGTCCTGGTTTGCTTTCTATTGCTGTGATTTAGGGGAGGAAAGGATTTATTTGGCTTACACATCCGACCACAGCCCATCCTTGAGGGATGTCAGGACAGGAACTCTAGGAGCAGAGGCAAGAACCATGAAGGGATGATGCCCACTGGCTTGCTTCCTTTCGTTTGCTCATCTTCTTGTCTTCTACAGCTCAGGACCACCTGCCTATGGATGGCGCCGCTCACAGTGGACTGGGCCCTCTTACATCAAGAATTAATCAAGAAAGTGCCACACAAACTTGCCAGTGGGCCTTTTCTCAACTGATGACCCTTCCCCAGATGATCATATTTTATGTCAAGCTGACAAAAACAAAACAAAACAAAACAAACCAAAAACAAAAAACCCAAAACAACAACAAACCAAAAAAACAGTAACCAGCACAAATAATTGGTTGAGGCTGGAAGCCTGGCCAACGGGGCTTTCTCCAGCGATCCCACAGTCCAGTGGGATTCTCTCCAGCAACTCTGGCTTCTGATGCTAGTGGCTACTGATAGCTAGGGGCTCAGCGCAGCAGCTCTTTCTCCTCCGAATGCTTTCCTTGAGCTCGTTGCCCTCCCAGATGGCGGCCTCTTTTTGTAAGCTTCTTCAGTGTGCCTCCTTTTCTGGCTATACATTTTCCTCTGCCCAGTGGCTCTGCACCCTTGCTGCTGGCTAGGACCTGAGGTGGCTCTAGACGGCTCCCTCCAGCAGACTCCGTGTGGCTGTCCCCTCCCCTGGCAGGCTACCCATCCTGGTACTGTCTATCCTGGCACTGCCATGTTCTACCATCGCTCCCTAACGTGGCAGACGGTGAGGAGTGTTGCCAAATGCCTGTGGGGATACAGACAGGGCACTCAGCTCCTTCCAAGGGCCTCAGCGGCTTTCCTACTGGAAAATGGAGAAGGAGGGGGCTGAGAAGGACTAGAGATCCCCCCATCACCTCCTCCTGCCTATCATCAGCCTGGCTGGGAAGAACCAGAATCCATCCAACGGAGGAAGAGGTAAAAGCTCAGAGACACAAAGATTAGATGACGGGACCTTAGAGACTAAGGTACTCTCTCCTCGTCCTATTAGCATAGTTATGGGGCAGTTTCAAGGCCACTGGAATCTCTGTGGGTCTGGTGTCCTCCTGCTCAGCCTCCAGCTGCTTCTGGGGGTCAAAGTCAGGACAGGGGCACCAGGAAATCAAAACAGCCATTTAGAAGAGTCATCAGTACAAGAACAAGATTGTGGGCAGTGGCAGAACCAAGGACATTCCATTCCTGTCCCTTATCATTCTCAGCTGTGAAGTGTCGACCTAGGGTGACCAGTAGCAGGACCTCTCTGGGTACCGCAGAACCCATGAATCTGGGCTGGGGAAGGGGCATTCCCAAGGGGAAGCTGCCCTGCCTTGACCCCGAGTTCCCCAGCTGGTTCCACTTTAACACCTCAGCTACTTCTCGGGTTTGCTCTGTTGAGTCCTCGAGTTTCTACCCACTTTTGAGGTTTCGTCTCTGCATGTACCTTCTGCGGACACGTGACCAGGCCTGGTTCCTGACTTGCTGGCTCTGGACTATGCTGTGGCCAGAGGCGGGTCCGTGCCAGGCTGCTGCAGCTGGTCTACCTCGGAGTGATAACAATAGCTGATGTCTTGACAAATAACTTTTGGGAGATGGCATCTCAGCTGGGTGATGAGCACAGCAGGAGGGCCATTTGAGGAGGAGAAGAAAGCCCTGAGGGTAGTAGGCCCCCCAGAAGTGACCAAGGAGATTGGGGAAGTGTGTGTGTGGCCCATAGAAAGTGTGAGTATAGGATTTGGAGCCTACCTCATGGTGAACCCTGGCTTGTCACTGGGTGGCTTTGAGACGGTCTTTGTACCTGCATAGCTGGGGTAGGTGCCTTCAAGTCCATATGCAATGTCTCTGGGGAAGCCTCATAGGAGAGGTAAGTCCTCTAGGCTCCCCTGGACATGCAAAGCTGTGTGGTAGACACTGGGGTAGGGTCTTTGAGCAGGAGTTTCAGGTCTGGCCTGGGCACAGCCGCTGTCTACCCGAAGTGGGTCAGCTCTGTATCTCTGTACCCAGAGGTCGTCAAACAGTCCTTCCAGCCAAGTGTTCTGGTATTCTGGGCCAGCTTTGGGTCTGATCCAGCTGAGCCAGAGCAGAGGGAGGTGTAGAATGGTAAGATTGTGCTAGAGAACCCTGGCCTTGTCAGAGTGCCAAGTGGACTTTGCGTCCAGTGCCAACCCCATGTAGTGGCTGCCTGGAGCCCAGGGCAGGAATTATGATGATGTCCTTGGTTTAATCAGAGAAATTGCAGGGATCAATTAGTGATATCTGCTGTGGACACCTGTTGGGTTTGTTTGTTTTACTTCCTCTCTTCCTTCCTCTTCTCCCTCCTCTTCCCATCTTCCTTTCTTCCTTGTTCCTCTTCCTCCAGTACCAGGAGAAGGGACCTAGGGCTTGATACAGGCTAGGCAAACATGGAACACTGCCACAACCCTGGTTCCTGCTCTTGGGTTTCTCTGCAGTCCCTGTCTGGGTTCATCCCTCTGGTGCAGGATGAAGCAGAGAACTATAAGCCATGGGACACCGTAGTCTAGCAGTGACTGCGTCTCCAGACAAGGGTGACTGGGGGAATTGGGGAAGGATGGGTGTGGCCCATGAGAAGTTCATGGAAGGTGCAAGTAAAGATTTGGAAGCTGCTGCCCATGGTCTTGGGTAAGCCCATCCTCCTGGGGCCAGTGTGTCCTCTGCACCTGGGAGACAAGGATGAGGATTTAAGGTCTGTGATAAGGACAGCTCAGGGGCTACTCTGTGGTAGGCTGGACATGCAGGCTGATAGAGTGGGGAGTGTGGGAGGTGAGGTGTCACACACCCCGTTTCTTTCCCTTAGCTTCCCACAGCACCACCACATCAGGGGAATATGGGGTGGTGTAGGAGGTTGTGAGGGTCCTCATGCACCCCATTTAATTCTATCACTCAGTCCTCTGACTTCATCTGTAAAGTTGGCATTATCTGTGTGAATTAGAGCTGGGGTGGGGTGGGGTGGGGTGGCATCAGGGCCTTTGAGAAAACGCACAATTTAGCCCTGTCCCCTTGAAATCTTTAGGAGCTGTTTGTCCCCCTCCCCTCACCTGGGAACAGGGGCTTCCTACCCTACACTTCTTTCTTTAACTGTGGCTCAGTTTCCCTTATCTGTATAGTGGGGGCTGGAGTGCAAGGGTCTCTTTATTCCCTCTCCTGATGATTCAGATCCAAGCTTGTTGCTAGGAACCATTCAAACTACAGTGTGGACGACTGCCACAGGCCAGTTTGACCCACCAAGGGCTGCTCTTGGTCTCAGCCCGCTCCAGGTCAATGGCACATATCTGTCTCCGAGAAGACACAGACAAAGGCCTGTGGCGAAGCTACTGAGGGGCAGCTGGAGGGTGGCTGGAGGAGCCCAGGGACAGACAAACTCAGGAAGATCCCAGAACGGCACCTCAGCCCTGGAGAGGCTTTGGGTACCAGGGATGGAGTCCCCAGCAAGTGTGTCCTTTCGCA
The DNA here is from genome assembly GCF_011064425.1 of Rattus rattus. Classification (NCBI taxonomy): domain Eukaryota; kingdom Metazoa; phylum Chordata; class Mammalia; order Rodentia; family Muridae; genus Rattus; species Rattus rattus. The sequence continues at coordinate 253,189,137 of NC_046154.1, forward strand.
GGGAGAGAAGTGGCTCAACTAGACTTCTCTATCCTCTCTCGTGTCTCCTTAGCTTTGCTGACCCTGTCTGAATAAGTTCTTTTTACCTCTCTCATTCTGGATCAATGGCTGCTTAGTATACCCCATTTCACATTTCAGACACCTCTGAAAGTAGGGTGCTTACTGGGGACCCCCTTCTGACCCATCTTAGGGAGTTTTACGTTCACTGAGTACCTTCTGGGCGGAGGTTCCAACAGGGACTAGCACAGGGCTGCAGCAACAGGGAGGGCTCGGCAGGCCCTGCTGGCTCTTCTGGGGCCTTCCCTGAGGTGCTTGGGGGAGAAAGAGAGAGCCCGAGGCAGTTCCAAATCCGTGCCTGGCACAGTTGGCATGGATTATGAGACAGGCATCATATTACAGGTGAGACAACACGAGAGTGCCTGGCCCAGGACCCGGAGGCAGGCTCAAGCCTGTCTGACACCTCAGGCAAGGTTGTCCCCAGCTGGTTAAATTGCCTCCCCCAGAATGGTGGTAGTAAGGGACTTCTGGCAGGAGGGGGTGGGGCGGCACTGTGCGGTGCAGGGACTGGCTCCAGGGTATTCCTGGTGGCTGGCAGTGCTGGATGCCAGGCCTGCCCAGCTGCCCTGTTGGCTCTCAATTCCATTCAAGTCTCACAGGCTCAGGCAGAGAGGATGCAGTTTCCCAGAGGCTCAAGAGGGTTTGTGGCCTAAATCATCTACCCTTCATATAGGATTCAGTCTTGAAGATGATGGAGGATACTGATGTCTTGAGTGTGTGTGTGTGTGTGTGTGTGTGTGTGTGTGTGTGTACCCTCACTAATAAATAGTAAACAGGTGGCCGGGTGAGCAGGAGCCAAGGGATGACCAGGAGGGTCCTCCCAGAGCTATGACCCAAAGACAAAGACGTCTAACACCAAGCACCTTAGCTATGACCCGTGTGTCCTTCTTTGATCCTCTTATCTGCCCCAGTGACTCACCCTGGAGTGGAGGGCAAGAGTGACCAGAGCTGGGGCACTGTGGAGGGCACAGGCTGTCACAAGCTCCTCCCCTTGGCTCAGCATCTTCCTCAAGAACGAAGGAGAAGATCATTTTCTCCCAGAGTCAGCGGGGTCACACGAGGCACAGCAGCCATGTGTGACTAGGGACACTCTGTTCTACTTTTGGAGCCCGCGGGCACTCATGGCCTTTCCCAGAGCGGCCCTGGGATAACGAGAGCCCTTGTGCTTTTTCTCTGGAAAGACTGACTCAAGAGCTACCCCACCCAGGACCCTGGACAGCTCAGTTGAGACCCAAAGAACTTGACTGGAAAGGTGGGGGCTTCAAAAGCACAGGAAGGAGCTGCCTGGCACCGGACTGCAGAACTGAATAGAAGGGACGGTGGAACGTGACTATACCGTGAAGGCTGGTCTCACAACCTGACTCTATACTAGCCGGACAGGTTTTGAAATCTTTGGGGCACCGTCCTCCCCCCGCCCCGTGTTTTCTAATCCATCAACTGAGGCTTCCTCCCCTTTGTGGGGAGGCTGCCTCCTGCTGGGATCCATGCCAGACTGTTGCAAAAATAAGCGGGTACAAAGCAGCTGGGGAAGTTCCTTAACAGACACGACGGACTTGGACATCACGGACGGCCGGAGGACGGAAGTACCAATATTCAAAGCCATCCATCAGTGGCTTGCAAGTGGGGACTCCAAGGGCATCAGTGGCCAGGACCTGTCTCCTTGTGAGTCACTGGATGTGACCTCTTAGTTTCTGTAGATGACAGGGGTGGCTTCCCTGTCCAGAAACACCCTTCTGCTTTCCATCTAGCTTTTCATGGGTCACATGAGGTTAGTACTATGGTATTGAGGGGGCTCCTGTGGCCTGATAGAATCCTCTGTCTGTCTGTCTGTCTGTCTGTCTGTCTGTCTATCTATCTATCTATCTATCTATCTATCTATCTATCTATCTATCGTGTGTGTGCACCACAGTGCATGTGTGGAGGTCAGAGATGACTTGTGGGTCCTTGGGCTTACCAGCAAGCACTGTTCCCAGCTGAGACATCTTGCTGGCTTGCCATGGAATTCTAGCTAGAGATCAATACAGGGGGCTCCCAGGGTCTTTCCCCTACCTTGTCTCATTCTCTGTCCATAGCCCGTAGTACTTCTCAAGATGAGAAAATGGAGATTTAGAGAAACATCAGAATACCCAAGGTCCCAGACAAGTTAGCGAAAATCTGAGGTTAGAATTTAGATCCCCACACTTGGTACCTAAAGCCTATGGCACGGCAACTGTGACAGTGGCAGGTGCCAACTGCATACCAAGTGCCCTGTCCTCCAGGCAGAGGCCATTGATCCACTGAACTGCAGGAGAGATCAAAGTTCTGAGTCAGAGCCTTAAGGGGCAGAGCAAGAATCAGAATTTGTGTTCAAGGCATATTTCAGGAGTTGGGGAGTGGTCACGGTACAGTGAACTGGGGGTGGGGGACTCTGTGGCTATGAGTGCCCTTTCCTTCTTGGCCTCTGAGCATGGAGGTCTCAGATGAAGACCGTGTTACTGCATCAGGATCTAGAAAGGCTGAGGCTAGTGGAAAGAGACGGGAGGTGACTGGGTAGCGAGAGTCTACCCTCATTTCCTCAGTAAACATCTAGAAAATGCTTCCCTGGCTGGTTCAACAGTAAGAATATGGTGCCATTTCTGTCTGTCTCCATGAATGAGACCACTGTGTTGGTAAATTTCCCATTGTGCAGAATGTCTGCTGTCTGCCCCAATGGGCTGCTCATTTAGGAGCGGGTCTGCCCTGTCCACCCCGTGCTCCTCATTTAGAGCCATTCACTGATAATTAGTAGACCCTGTGGATATAACATCAGACCCTGGGGAAAGGAAATGGGGGTTAAGTAAGGCACTGTGTGATCAAGCTCAGTGCCTAGGTCTGAGGTGGCGAGCTCACACTTGGTTCGAAACAACAGGCCGAGTGCCAGGCAGACAGTGGATGCTCAGTAGATGCACAGTAAGAGATGGTATTCTGGGAGCTGAGCTCTGGGAGAATCCAGCCTTTGGAGGACAACAGTCACAAGAATGTCCTGTGTCTCTGCTCTTGTCCCCCAGAGGCCATGCCCAGCCGCACCCTTGGCAGACAGCGGGGAGAGCATGCTGGTGTCCTGAGCTGCAGCCTTGTCTCTCAGATAGGCAGAGATGTTCTCTGAAGCACAAAGTGGTGTTGTTGCAGTCTTAGGAGGGAAGGGTCTGCAGGGTGAGTTCTGTAGAGTGCAGGAGAGAGAAATGGGGTTCCACTGGGAGGAACCTCTATACCAACAGTTTCTTTGTCCTAGCCTCTCCTCAACTAGGCTCACTCCCTGTCTGGGATACCAGAATGAGCTCCCTCAAAACCCAGGCTTGGTTATAGCAAGGCCTGGCCCTAATCTCTTCAATGGCTCCCCAACACCCCAGTGAACTCCATGGGCTTAGCCAGGCACCCAGGAACCTCACCTCCATGGCGCCCACCATTCCACCCTGGCCAGGACGCTGGCCTGTACCACCCTCTACCTAGAAGGTTTTTATCCAGCCTGGGCGTGATCTTATTTGATGTGGCGCCTCCACTTTCAGGAAGCCATCCCAGGTGGCTGTCCTCTCTTCCCACATGTGCCCTCTGCCTCTCTCACAAGACTGGGCTCTCCTTCGGAACAACCCAGGCCCCAAGTGCCAACTGAGGTGTCCTTGGGGGTCTGACCCTAACCATCTGAGAGAGATGGTAGGCTCTGGGATGAGCCGAGTAGAAGGACCCACAAACACTGGTTAACGGGTGTTGGGTGGGCCTTCCTCCTAACTTCCATTGTGGGGAGAGGCCCACTCCAGAGTGGCTTCTGTTTCCTGCCCATGATAGGCCCTGTAGACTCCTTTTTAGCCTGGTCTGGGATCAAGGGGTTCTTCAGCTTCTCAAACTTCCCACTGGAGAGACCTATACCTCTCATCCTCTCTGCCTCCCAGACTGGCTTACCTACCTGCTGGTTCTGGATTTCTAGGTGAGGCCACTGTGGGCCACCCAGGAGGCCAGGGCTGGGAGTTAGAAGAGGCTCAGCTGGAGGACCCTGGCCTGATCCAGTTGAGGGAGGGGGGAGGTGTCCGCGTCTCTCCTGGGACAGAGCACACCGGTGGCCCCAGGTTTGTGTTCTAGAGGAGGAGCGGGTGCCCGGGCACCGGGAAGAAGCCACGCACGCCCCTGCACGCGGTGCCTAGCGCGGCGCGCGGCTCCGGAGGTGAGGGCGCCCCGCCCCGCTCCCCTCTCCACGCGCTCGGCGGCTGGGGCTAGGGGCTGCGTGGAGAGGGCGCGGGGCGGCCCCTGAGCGGCAGGATGCGGGCTCCGGGCCCGGGAGGGCGCCGAGGCCCCAGGCGGGCCGGGCGGCCGTGGCGGCCGGGACCCGGGCGGGAGGGCGCGCGGGGCCGGGGCCCGAGGCCGCGATCGCGCTCCTGCAGGGGGCCCGGGCGCGCGGGCGGAGCGGCGCGGCGGCGCGCGGGGCCGGGGCGGCGCGGAGCCGGGCGGGGGGGGGGGGGCGCGGGAGCCCCCGCCCCGCGAAGGAGGAGTCTGGCTCCCACTCGCAGCCTCGGCCGCGCGGCGCAGAGGCCCCGCCCTGCGCGCCGCCCTCGCGGGAGCCGGGCCCCCGCCGCCCCTCCGCGCGCGCTGCTGCTCGCGGCCGCCGAAGAGGAGCCTGGGGCCAGGTAGGACCCGGCCGGGCCGGGAGTGTGAGCGGCCGGGCGAGGGCGGCGGGCCGGAGGGGGCGCGGCCGGGACCCTGTCCCCGCACCCAGGGGCCCCGCGCGCCCGCAAAGTTACTTTGGCCGCCTCTGCCTTGCCTGGGGCGCGCGGCCCCGGGTCGGCCACCGCCGCTGCGCAGCCCGCGGGGCCGGTGCGGACGGGAGGGGGCTCGGTCGGGGCCGCGCGGTCAGTGAAACTTTTCCCAGGCTGGCCGGCTGCTGTTGGAGTAGCCGGTGGGAGAAGAGGGCTGGTGGGGTGCAAGTGATGATGGGGGTGGTAACAATAGCCACCTCCTGTTGTGGAGAGCCTACTGTGTGCTGCCAGCCTCTGTTGACACTCGGAGGAGAGGGGTGAGGAGGGGGACGGATGTTGGTCAAGTGGCTACTTTTGCTGGGCATTGCTGGGAACTTCGCTAACATCCATGCGTCGTCCATCCATCCACCCATCTACCCATTCATCATCCTTCCTTCACTCATTCAACACACTTATTGCTCTCTGCTGTGCCCCCTCGGGGGCTTCAGCGATTAACCAGACAGCACCCAGTCCTTCAGGACAGTATTTCATGGACGAGCTAAAAGCTGGTCGGCTTCTGTGTGTTTATTTTGGGACATGCTACAGGAGAGAGAATTCAAGCCCAGCCTCCCTGGATTCAGGCAGGGGCAGAGGAGTGATGTTGTGTGAAAGAGGCTAGGAGGCGAGTCTTAGGAGTTGAAGATAGTGGTCTTCCATCACCCCCTCCCCGGTACCCCCCTCCCTGGGCCCAGTCTCCAGGTTCACTGGAGTCAGGATACAACACATTGGAACCGGATGCCATCCCTGTCCAGCTAGTCTGGTGGGATTGTCTCCTCCTCACTATTGGACTGTCCTTTTTCCTTCAGCATCTTTTCAGAATTGCAGCCCCCCCCCCCCGCGCCCCTCCACTTCTTCCCCTGAATGGCTGGGAGGAGAACGAACTGTTAACAATTGTAAAATTAAACCCGGCAAACAAAAGTGAGGCAACGTTGAATGGTTGGGCTCCTTGCAGGTTTATGAATGGTGGTGGCAGACTTGCTATATTAGGGGGCTGTTGGGGGGGGGAGGACCTCTCAGGCACTAATCATGTGAACACCCCAACTGGCCTTGGCCAAAGGAAAATTAAAACAACTTCACTAGTACTTGGCACGGGACTAAAAATGCCTTGGGGGAGGCTGGACAGTCTCTGAGGTGACTGCTCCATCTCAGCTAGAAGCCAAGGCATTAGGAGACCATCTGGGTAGGGTACCCAGGCAGGGGAGAACACCAGGCTTTGGAGCTGGTGGTCACAGGGAGGCGTCTGGAACAAGGCACAGTCTGCAGGGGACTGCTCTGTGGGAGCATGCATGCTAATCTGTGCGCCACCCGTCTCCCTGCAAATTGGCTTTCCGAGTGGCAGCCCCTCAACACGTATAAAAAATCCCCTTTTGCTCAAGATGGATTTCAGTGAAATGGTTGACTCTCTTCCAGTTTCCCGAGAGTTGGAACAGTGTTAATTGGCCCATGGTCGCTCAAAAGACAATGTTTGGTCTTGAACATCTATTATCGTGTGTTCGGAAATAGTTGTTAGTAGGGATGCCTCCTGATTTACTCCTCGGCCTGAGGGATTTGGGAAGATCTGGAGAGTAAATTAGATTCCTTTACGGTGATGAGGGTCAGCCCCGAATGGGGCGTGTTGGTGACACAGTTGAGGGGTGAGCGCTTTGTGGTGTGCTGATTAGGGCCATTCACGCTCACCCAGACAGATGCCTCAAATTTAGGCACCACTGGACCAGGTCTAGGCTTATGTAGGAGATAGCAATTTCTCGAAGGGCCCAGCTTGTATCAGGAAGACTCTGCCAGACCCTTGGGGCTGCACTCAAGTAAATCAGCTTTATAAAAATATTTGGTCCGCCCATGGGGCTGCTAAATACTTCACCCATCCAAAGTGAGTTCATTCGTTCTCTCTTGAACTTGCTACCGGTTCACCCAGGCAGTGGCAGCCGATTGTCTGTTCACCACACACAGGACACAGCTCCCTCCATTAAGGATGGAGGCTGGATTTCACTGAAGAAGCACAGGGAGGATGGGGTAGGGTGAGGGGGAGGTGAGATCAGCAGGTTCTGGACCTCTGGAAAGGAGGAAGCCATTGCCAAAATGTAGTTGGTGTTTAATCTCTTCGAATGCCTTCAGTCTTCCAACCTCAGGCCTGCGAGCGGTCACGAAGAGTGGGGTAGAGGAAATGAATGGGCCAGGCAAGTCTTCCAACAAGTAAATATGACACGCAGAAAAACATGCAATTAGCGGAGGTTAGTGAATGCCTTTCAAGTCCCCAGTGCAGCAGTTAAGGGTGGAGTTTCTCCCTTATCCCGGAACTGTCTGTCAAAATCCTTGAAGTGATAACGTGACACGTCTCTCCCGCTAACCCTCCCTCACCAGAACAAAAAGAGGGTCTTTGCGTGTGGCTGCCCTACAGCACGCTCCTGTTCCTGGAATTCTTTCCAGTCAACCTTTGTCTGCACCTCAGAATTGAAGGGGCCTGTAGCCAGCCCTGCCTTCTTTAGGGGCTCAGGCCCAGAAATAGGTTCTCAGGCATATCCTGACCCATGAGCCAAGTTGCTGGCCCCTCGAGGTGAAAGGCAAGCTTGCTCACAGGGTCTCCTTTCTACCACAATGTTGTACCCCCTGGCTAGATACATCTGACACCCAGGGTCCAGGGAGAAAGGCAGGCAAAGGTGGTACTTTCTGAAACAAGGACCATTTAGCCTGCTAGCACCGTACAGAGACTGCCACTGATATTGCTCAGGTTGAGTCTGAAGAGGAGCTTAAGAAGTGAGATGCCAAAGGAACTCCTAGGGAAGGAGAGAAAAAGAAACAGCCAGAAAGCGAGTCCCTCCTTGGAGGTGGCACCAGACAGAAGCACTGCCAGATTCATTCAGTTCGCTGTGGCGGTCTTGGTGACCTGGCTGGCAGGATGTCCCTGACACAAATGGTTTCCTTTATTTCAATTTTTTTTCCCTCTAATGATAGAAGGCTTAATTATGCTCTGTTCTTATTTTCAACACTTAGCGGGGCAATCCCAATTTCATAAAAACAAGAACAAAACAAAAAACCAACCAACAAACAAAAAGACAGACAGACAAAAAAAAAAAATTAACGAGTCAAGATTATATGTTTGCTTGGAACTCAAATAGTGACTTGGGGCGAGGGGTCTTCTCTGTGGACTTTTCTTCTATGAACTTGGCCAGTAAACTGTCAGAACCTGGTCATTCAACATGTATGGAACACATCTCTCTCTCTCTCTCTCTCTCTCTCTCTCTCTCTCTCTCTCTCTCTCTCTCTCCTTTCTGCTTCCTTTCTTCACTACGGACACCTGCAGGATCACCCACCTATCACAGCCCTCCCCTTTCCATCCCTTCTCTCGAGAGGCCTTGAGGCAGGGCTGGTACCTATGGAGGGACTTTCAGCACCACCGGGCTCATTCCGTTGCTCTAAGGAGAGAATGATGTCGGCTTCCTATTTCCAGCAGGCGTATCACCCCCTTCCTTTCCATTTCCTCTTCTTGCTTTTTTCCCCCCTGTACCAAGCTACAGCCGCAAAGCTGCGTAATGCACCGCACCTGAGAAATGCAAGCCCCTTCCCGCATGGTGCCTGCTCCCTCCTCTGTGCTTTTGGGCATCTGTGGAGAAGACCAGTGTGCTCTCCCCCCCCCCAACACGCCCACCCCTGGTTTCCTGCCTAGTCTGGGTATGGGAGTGGAGAATGGAATTTACCTTGTGTAGGTTTTGTCATTTGGGCACATTAGTTAATTGATCACACTTTAGAAGTTTAATCCTTAATTGCAAATTCCCAAATGAGCACAAAAAAAAATTAGACCTGAGCTTGTCTCTGAAGCAGCCCCTCACCCCAGGACTCCTGAGCGGATCCCTGACAGCGCTGACGTGGTTATTCCTCAGAGGCGTCTAATAGATTTCCACAAGAGCCTTCAATCCACACTTACTTTCTTCGCAAATTGGATTTGCATGTCAAGCCACTGAGTCCTCCGTGCCTTACCTCCATCCCAGCCACGTAACACCTTAAAGTGCTGAGTGTGAGCTGTGTGTGTGTGTGTGTGTGTGTGTGTGTGTGTGTGTGTGTGGAGACCATATCGAGCAGCCTCCTCGCCATAGCCCATGATCACTCAGGCCTCTAAGAGTTCTGTTTTGATAACTAACACACAGTGCTGTGTGGAAGGGGGAAACATGGGATGGGTCCTCTCTCTGTTCCTTTCACGATTGTGGTTCTGCTAGATGATATGGAAGTCCCGAGAATTGCAGTCGCTTATGGAGTGGAGCGCTGGTTTGTAGTCATATTTCTTTCTCTGCCTGGGCTGGGCAGCTTCTGCTCGCCTCCAGTCCCCGTGCGTGCGGTGGGAACGGAGACTAGTCTGGATTTGGAGATGAGCTGGGTGAACCCACCGAATCTGTGTCTCCAGTGAAGGGAATAAGTGAGCAGCTATTTGTGGCAGCCAGGACACGATCCAGTAAGTAGCACTCTCGATGGTTCTGGAATAAAAGTACATAATTAGAAAAGGAAGCGGCACTGACTTGGGGGAGGGGCGGCTGAGGAATTAGAAAAGGAGCTTTAAAATCTTATAGTCCTGCATTCAACACGGGCCCGGCTAAAAGGTTTTTAAGTGGTAAATGCTTTAAAAAGTCACTTGTGGTTGATCCTCTCTGGGGCATGGGGTCTCTTTTCACTCCATCTGTGGGTCTTTGCCGCCACTCAGCTCCCCCGCTCATCTGCCAAGCCTTGGATGCCAGTTGCCGGCCAAGGTTTCTTGTCAATGGAGGCATGCAGTGGATACAGAGGGAGGCCAGACGCAGGCCCTGTTAGTTATTTCGGGACCTCGTGAGACGGGCTTTGAGCCGCACCTCCCCTGCCACCCCACCCTGTCACAGGGCTGCTTCTTTTACCTTTCTTTGAATCCTTCTGCATTTTTTTTATTATTTTATTTTTTGTATCCTCTATGATAGTTTCAGTTCAGCATTAGTCAAATGCATATTTTTAATGCTCAGACGAAATAAGGAAAGAATATACAGTCGAAAGTGAGTTTTGAGCTAGTATGGAGATTATGGTTTGAAAAAATCCTCCCCAAACCTCCATTCCTCCTACTTAAACAAATTATTTATTACATTTTAAAACGTGTGTGTGTGTGTGTGTGTGTGTGTGTGTGTGTGTGTGTGTGTGTGTGCATGCCACGTCCCACACGGAGGTTAACTGACAGAGCCTGTGTGAGTCAGTTAGGCCTTCCACTATATGGATTGGTGGGGGCAGAACTCTGGTCATCAGGCTGGGCTGCAGGTGCTGATGCTGGCCTGGCCAATCACTTCAAACCCCTCAGGACTTTTCTGCTTAGTGTTATCAGCTGCCTTTTTTGCCTGTGGGGACTGACCACACAGGGAGCGTTAGTATGTTTTTTGTTTGTTCTCCGGTGACATTTGCTACATTCTAACAAAAGCCTGCACAAGCAGCATCTCTCCAGAGCTGGCTCGGTGTAGCTTTGCTCTGAGCCAGCACCCGGTGTGATCACGGCACTTTGGACTGGCTGGTTTAAAGCGGCTGGGATGCTCCCGCTACCCTGCTTGCAGTCAAGGCATGCGGGAGAGTAGTCAAGGGAAGCTGGACTTGGAGTTCTTGCAGCTGCTGCTGCTGTGATGACTGGTATCTCCCGTTCAGCCGTGGATGGTTGGTCGAGTTCTAGACTTGGCACCTCTATACTGTCCTTGCTTCTGTTTTTGTTAAAGGTGTCCCTAGAAGAGATACACAGGTGGCTTTTTGAAGTGGTCCCCTTTGATCTGGCCAGAGGCAAACTTACCTTTCCAATCTGAACACTTCTGGGAGCCAGGCCGAGGCTGATGACTATGGCCCAGGACCTGCAGGCTGCAGTCAGCACTGTCCGGGGGTCATAGACTTTGAGAAGCCATGGTATAGGAAGAGGTGGGTGCTTGAATAATGCAGCAAAATAAATATAGCTCCAGGCAGTGCCAGTCCACCTGTCCAGCATCTTGCTTCAGCACCTCCTCTGCTATTGATGCTCTGTACTCAGGGACCCTTCTTGGTCTTTCTCTTCTTTCTGGTCTTTGGTACGTGAAGGTCAGTGAGCTTCACAGCTGGGTAGAGGTTTCTCTCAGGCTGCGGACTCTTCTACTCTGCCTTCTTATGTGGGAGACCCGGAGCGTCTGCTGTTTCTGCCGACTCTAGGGCCTTGAATACCAGGCGGATCCTCTTATCCCCAGCTCTGCCACAAGACCAGGTCTCTGGAGTCCCACAGCTCTAGTCCCAGGTCTCTGGTGTGTCCCAGGGGAGGGCAAGAACGTATTGGGCCAAGCAGTGCTCAGCAGAGCTAGAAACATAGTCACGGAGTGCGTACTGAGTGTGTCTCCCTACGGAGTGTGTACTGAGTGTATCTCCCTACGGAGTGTGTACTGAGTGTGTCTCCCTACGGAGTGCGTACTGAGTGTGTCTCCCTACGGAGTGTGTACTGAGTGTGTCTCCCTACCTGTTTCAGGTCAGAGCACCGTGCCTTGCATAGTGATGAGGCAGGAGAGGAGGGCTCTGGGGCCCCTAGGACTTCAGGCAGAGGAGGGAGCTTGTAGTCATTTGAAAATCTCTGCTGAAGTCTCAGAAGTCCCCGGAAGAACTCTGGGCTTCATTGGAACCATCTTATCTGAACCGATGAGACACTTAAGTACCCACTGTGGGTTGGAGCCTCAGTCATGTGAGGGAGAGTCAGAATCTGCACATTTGCCACAAGAGTCCAGATCTGGAGTGGTGAAAGTTAATTTTAAACATGGTCTCTCCGATGCAAAGGCTCTGGGTGTATCCATGCATTCATGTAGCCATCTGTCAGTCATCCATTCACAATCCATTCATCTGTGTGTTCATCCACCCACCCATGCATCCATGCATCCATGCATCCACCCATGTATCTGTGCATCCACTCATGCATCTGTGCATCCATCTATCCCCACATCCATCATCCCCCCATGCCTTCATGCATCCATTCACCCATGCATCCATGCACTCACTCATGTATCCATCCATGCATCCACCCATGCATCCATGCATGCACCCATGCATCCATGCATCCACCCATGTATCTGTGCATCCACCCATGCATCCATGCATCCACTCATGTATCCATCCATCTATGCACCCACTCATGTATGCATCCATCCATCTACCTGTCTATCCACACATCCATGCATCCATGCATCCATGCACCCACTCATGTGTGCATCCGTCCATCTACCTGTCTATCCATGCACCCACCCATCTGTTTATCCATCTATGATGCCTGCATCTATCCATCCATACATCTATTTGTCCATGCATACATCCATCATCCATCATCTTATACAGTGGTTCCTCATATATCTCAGGTGCAGGACCAGGACCAGTTTTGGGGGCTATGATCAGGGATGCTTTGGGGGCAATGGGTGGAGGCTCTGATGTAGCCTAGGAAGGCTTGGTAGAACATCATCTCCAAGGCCTGGAGCCAGGAAACAGATGGTCAACCCCAGGGGCAGAGTGTAGTGAGAAGTGCCTGTGTGGAGGCTCCTGCATATACCTTATAGCCAAGAAAGTCCCAGTGGCTGAGCTGGGGCTGAGGAGTGAAAGGAAGGTGTTGTCCTGGTGTGTCTGGGGTTGCCGGCTTTCCAGGAGGGCAACAGCTACTCCTAGAATGTTGGGTGTTCCAGAGGGAGTGGGGCAGACTGAGTTTTAGGTACCCCTGGAGACTGGTGTGGAGTGGCAGTAGTGACGGAGTCTAGACCTCAGCAGAAGGCCAGGCAAAGCTGGGGTGTATCTGTGGGAGCTGAAATGGGACCTTTACTTTCTGTGTAGTGGGATCTCAGCTTGGCCTGCTTCTCAGTGTCCCAGTCAACACCAGAGAAAGGCTGTCTTAGAAGAGACAAGACTTAAGCCAGTCCACAAATGGAGGGAATGTGTCAATCGGTGCTGGACTAGGCCCAGAACTGTCAAACGATTTTCTTACTGGGGCTTTATGGAGAGGAGGACAGGAGGCTCCTTCCGTCCTCTCTTTTACTCCAAGGGGAGACTAATACAGAAGTAGGAAGAATGTAGGTGATGTGCCCAGCATCCCACAGCACAGTATCACCTGAACTCATGCCCTGTGACCTCTTCATCCCAGAGACCTGTTGACAACCAGGCAGAGGGACAATAACAGGAGGGCCATCAGCAATGTTCCTCTGCTTCAGGGCCTCTGAACTTGCTGCCCCTCTGCCATACTCTCTTTCCCAGGCTCGGGGCATGGCTGGGTCACTCACCTCTCCTAATAGGTGATATCTTTGTAAATACGCCTTTTGTGATCACCCAATGTACAGCAATCTCACTGCATGCTACCCCATTTTTACACTGTTTTCTGGAGGCAAGCTACTTCTGAAAACACATTTTCTGTTTATGTACGCACTTACCCCCTCCCCCTTATTCCTTGGGGATGGGGCCTCTTTCCATTTTCAGGGTTTTCTGTTTATATCTATGTATCTATCTGTGTATCTATCTATGTATCTAGGTATCTATCTATGTATCTATGTATCTATGTATCTTTGTATCTATGTATCTATCTGTGTATCTATGTATCTATGTATCTATGTATGTATGTATCTATGTATCTATCTAATTTATTTTGCATAGGGGACAGGGACAGCAAGTCGGGGGCTGAGGATGTATTTGTTAAACAACATGGATTCCTTCCTTTCTTCCTCCATTGCTCTCTTCTTTCCTCCCTCCATCTCTGCCTCTCACCCCACCCTAGTGTAGTCCTGACAGGCCCCCTTTTCCCCCAGGACCTTCTAGGTCACGCCACTGGACAGGGAGCCAGGACTCAAATCAGTCACTCACCACACCATGCACACTTGGTGCTCTGTTTTGGGAACCAGGTGTGAGCGTTTCCTAGCTAAAAGCCATTTCCGGGGAAGCTCTTCTCCCTCAGTGGACTGCAGAGCTGAATGCGGGTATGCTGGCGGCAGCGGCTGCAACAGCCCCATAAACACGAAGTGGAAGCTCGGGAGGAGGCACTGGGTTCCGGGTTCCCTTGGTTTCTCTAGGCAGGACCTTCGGTGAGTCCTCTTCAGGGGAAGTACAGCATGGCACAGTAGGCTCGGCACCCGGGACTCTCTGCCTGCCTCTTCTCTCTGAGTCTTTTGCCTGCCAGGCAGCTTTTCCACCGAGGTGTCTCTGCCGACACCTGCTTCCCCGGGGACAGCGTGTGTGTGTGTGTGTGTGTGTGTGTGTGTGTGTGTGTGTGTGTGTGTGTGCGCGCGCGCGTGTGTGTGAGTGTATGGTCACGTGCCTGCGTGCCTGGGTGCCTGCGTGCCCACATGTGTGGCCCTGCACTCCTCTTTATCTAAGCCCGGCCCAGTGTGGCCAGCACCCTGATAGGCTGATGGAATGGGGATGGCATGGGAAGAGGATCGAGGCTCCTCAGACACCCATCTACTGCCAGGCCTGTGCTGGGTGCTAGGGAAGGAGTCTGGCCAGACACTGTCCATCCATGCACGCATCTGTCAATGTATCTATCCCATCTGTCTGTATGTCTGTCCGTCCATCCATCCATCCATCCATCCATCCATATTTTTCAGCATCTTTGAAGCTTTGGGATGGGTCCCTGGGAGAGGCTAATGTGAGATCATAACAGCTTGCCTTTGTTCAGCATTTGCTGTGTGCCACAAGGCCTTGTGACAGTTTACATGGACATCATCTTGTCATAAGAAGCAGGGACTATGGGATTATTGTCCTCTTCATTTTGTGGGTGACCCAACAGCCCATGGGTGACCAGACAGCCCAAGGGAGCGTAGGGCACACTGGTCACAGCTGGTGGCATACAGGGGTGACTCAGGGAGACAAATGCTCTGCCCTCATCAGATACTCAGGCTTCTCACAGGACCCCAGCAGGAAAGTCCTTGTCCAAGACCTTGTCTGCTCAGAGGCGAAGGGTGAGACAGGAGGACAGTGACTCAGATGGGGAGAGCAGGATGGGGCCAGATGCTTTGGGCTGGTGTTTCATCTCTCCCTCCCTCTCCCTCCCTCCTTCCCTCTTTCCCTCCCTCCCTCCGTTTCTTTTTCATTTAAAAATACCTTTTAAAATGATTTATTTAGTTTTAGTACGTGCATTGGTGTTTTGCCTGCCTGCATGTCTGTGTGAGGTGTCAGATCCTCTGGAACTGGAGCTGCAGATGGTCGTGAGCTGCCGTGTTGGTGCTGGGAATTGAACCTGGGTCCTCTGGAAGAGCACTCAGTGCTCATAACTGCTGAGCCACAAGGTCTTATGTAGTCCAGGCGAGCCTCAAACTTACTGTGTAGGGGAGCATGATTTTATCTCCTGACCACCTTCTCTCTCTCTCTCTCTCTCTCTCTCTCTCTCTCTCTCTCTCTCTCTCTCTCCCTTGTCCTCTCAAGTGCTGTGCTTACAGATGTATCTCATTACATGTATGCAGCTCTCCTGGTCTTTTGTTTGTTTTGCTTTGCTTTTTTGAGAGGAGGTCTGAAACTCACCACAATCCTCCTGCCTCAGCCTCCTGAGACTATGGAGGTACTCTCCCTTGCTTGCCCCTTTCTCTTCATGTGTTGAGAGGAGAAAGGATTATTGCTATGTTATTTTACCTTGTATGGGTATGATTAAGATTTTTTTTTTAAGAATTAATAACCCGTTTCTCCTTGCACATAATTAAAATGTTCTCCAGTCTCTAATTTTTTGTCATTTTTATAATCCAATTTGTTTTCGGAGTGTGTCAATTCCCTTTCCAAGCACAAAGCAAGGGGATTTTTCTTCCTTTAATGTGCTTGGGATCCCAGTGTCCAGGAATCCTTTAAACTACGTGATTTTCTTCTTGGTTAAATACGGTGCAAACGGGGCCGTCGGAGGGATCTTAAAAAGCACAACACCAAACAACAAGGCAAAACAAAACAAAACAAAACAAACAAACAAACAAAAAAAACCAAAACCAACCCCCCCAAAAAAAAAACCATCAAAACTAAAACCACAACAAACAAACAAAAACCAAACCAAACTAAAAACCCTTCAAGTCTCTGCATGCTCACACAGTTAAATAATTACTGTGAACCGGAATGAGGGAACCACGGTGTCAGTAAGGAGGCACGAAATCACCAGGACAGGACGCTGTCTCACTTGCCGGTTCTGTGCCTTCAGGATCCACACAGCTGGCTCAGAATCTGCTGCAGGGGAGTTTTAGTCCAGTAAAATCATCTGCAAACCACGCCTTCCCACTGAAAGAGAAAGAAAGAAAGAAAAAAAAGAAAGAAAGAAATAAGAAAGCAAGCCCAAGAATTCTCACTGTGATTAATCGGGTCCACAGATTGACAGATCTGGGGTTCCTGGGACCTTGATGGGGGCTAGGCACGGCACTGGGAGGGCAGTCCTCTTACTTCAGCTTCCTCCACCCACCCCTGGGGGGCTACCACCCTGCCTCAGCCTAGGAATTTCAAGCAAGGCCACTGCTTGGAAATCCCCTTTCTCTGCGTGCATCTGAAAGATGTCTTGAAGCTAAATTTATGTTGAAGGAGGAATTTTCACCCCGTGCAGTTCCCACCTGCATGGGCTTGCTGGGGTGTGGCCGTGGCTGTGTGGATGTGTTTTGGGGGTTATGTGGGAGGAATCCTTCCTGTTCCCCATATCTGTAAGATAAAAATTTAACTTCCCTGTTTACAAAATACCAGCCATTGTTTCGTCCCCCGACTCAGCTACTCTGTAGGCTCGGAGAATCTTGTTGGAGGGGAAAAAAATGTCTGAAGTATTTAAACATGTTGGACCATGCATGCATCCATCCATGGCATCTCGGCTTTTTTCCCCCATGGTCCCCTCCCTCCGTACTCTCTTCTTTTTTACCAAAGTATATTCATCAAACTGCTGAGATGGAAAGATTTGTAATGAGTTTTTGAGCTGTGTGCGACTGTGTATTTTCCCCCTCCCGTCCCCCCACCCAACCCTCCCTCTCCCTCTTTCTAAATCTTCATCTGACATTAAATAAAACAAATCCCAAACAGATTAACTGTCGCATGGTTCTGCTCCGTCTCTTCAGTCTGTTCGCAGGTCTGGAGGGGGACCCGGCAGTGGCGGCGGTCGTGGTGGTGGCAGCCGTGGTGGTGGGAGATGCCCGGGAGGCCCACGGAGGTCCATGTGGCGCCCTAGGTGGGATGCTGGCATCCTGAAGGCCGAAGCCCTGGCCCTGCTCCCCTGTGGCCTGGGCATGGCGTTCTCCCAGTCCCACGTGATGGCCTCTCGACGGCACCAACATGGCCGACTCATCATCGAGGTGGACGAGTACAGCTCCAATCCCACCCAGGCCTTCACCTTCTACAATATCAACCAGGGCCGCTTCCAGCCACCGCACGTGCAGATGTAAGTGCAGATGCCCAAGGGACCGCTGGGTACAGGGACGGGGGTGCCTCCGGGCTTCAGGTACAGCGGCAAACACACATTCCAGGGCTTGCGGCCCCAAATCGCACTGTGCTGCGGGACCACCCGGGCTGAAGTTGGGAGGGATCTGAGGGAAGCTCCAGACTGGTGACCCCAGGGACCCATATTGCCCCTTCGTCCTGTTTTATTGGACTTGGTGGATACTTCAGAAATGTTTGAAATGAGATGATTTTCCTGAGGGATCTAAGACTTGATGATAAAACCGGAAGTTGTGAACCTCCAGCTCCCTTGTTGGGGCGGGGATGGGGGTGGGGAGGGTGAAGTGAGGTGGAGGTGAGGGTGGAGTTGAGGGGTTGGTGGGGTGGAGCAGAATGAGGGGTGAGGGGGTGGGGTGGGGGTGGGTGGAATATCTAGAGGCCGAGTTTCAGCTATGCTTAGGGGTGTGGCTCATGACTCCTAGTCTGACTTCCTCCAACTTCCCAGAGAGGGAGAAGATCTGGCTGTAGGCCCAGGAGCAGGTTAGGACCCCATCCTGAACTAGCTGTCTCCTCTCCCTTTGTCAGACCCCAGGCTTCTAAATCGTTCTACAAAGGATGTGTGGGCTTCAGAGCCCTCTCCTCTCAGTTACAAACACTTTCTTAGTGTCTCAGGTGCCTTCCTGCTCTGGGCCACGGTCATCTTGATTTCACACGGGGAGTTGGGGGTGGTGGTGGGGGGAGACAGATGACTTCCTACTGACAGGAAGGACACAGCAGCTACTCAGGGTGACCAGGTATTGTGGGGTTCCTAGAAGCCCTTCCCCCAGAACACTAGGTTATCCGTGGGGGTGTAGACCCTAAGCCTCCTCCAGAGAAGGAGCTCTGAGGAGCGAGGGTGTTCATGTGGTCCCAGCATCTGCCACTTAGGGACAAGGTACAATGAATGGGTGAGTTCCCCAAACCCAGCATGCAGAGGGCAGCAGAGCCATGCATGGTCACTCCTTCCTATGTAGCTTCCTTCAATCCCAGGTTCTGTTCTGGGGAGGAAGGCATTGGCCATGGCTGTCCTGTGATATGGAGTGGGATTCCGATATGAAAATGAACTTGGAACAATGCTCATTCCAGTGGGGATTTTACTCCATGTGGTCAGAAGGTGTAGTCTTTGGTGGGTATCTATCTGAACATTACCTCCTTTTCAGCGGGAGAGTGGGGTGCATACTGGAGGGTTTACCAAGGCTTTACGCCCCATTGAGGGCACACCTCTTCTTGGCCCTTGGGACCTAGCAGCCTGAGGCCTGTCTGGGCCTGCTTAGTTTCTCTCTTTAGCTGGTGGGATTGGAGATGATACTGAAGTCCCTGAGGCTGGACTTGAGCCTGTCCAGAGGGATTGACTATGAGGAGGGGGTGTTTGGGAAGGGGTATTAGGAGTCCCTGAGCCAAGCAGAAGGGGCAGAAGAGTGGGGCCGCAGGGGATGGGATGAAGAGAGGGTATCTGAGGATTTCAGAGGTACCAGCTGGGTACAGGGGCCTGTGTAGGAGAGAGGGGCCGACTACAGGCCCTGGGGCCAGACTGTCCTGGTAAAGGACAGTGAGGTACTCTTGAGTGACAGTGGGTGTTTCCATTTGACCAGCCAACAGTGGAGGCCAGTCTAACCCCTTTCATTTATTTCTTTGCTCAGGTCCCTTGGAAACAATTAGGCAGCTTGTTGATTAGAAAAATAAGCTGATCTACCCTGGGTAGGGCTCATGTCGCTCTATGCCTCAGTTTCCCCAACTGAAAAGTGCTGTTTGCAGTGGTGTCGACTGTGCATTTGTCTCCGTGCAGCAGAGCCACTGTGGGACACCGTAGCTGTAAAAGCAGTGGAGAAAAAGCATGGTGACTTTCTTGGTGTCTGGCTGGTGTCTCCCTTGTCTGGACCTCTCCCCCTTGGCCTGCTCTATGGAATGCCTCCCCGGGTAGTGAGGGTCCTGGCTTCCATGAGCAATGGGTCTGAATGGCCACAGGGGTGTGGGTAAGGCTTAGGAAGGAGCACAAGGAGAACTTTGAAAGTCTGGGCAGGCACAGGGACCTGGGGCCATGGCCTCCTGTCCCTTCCATTCAGACTCTAGATCTGAGGTTCCCAGGCTGTTGGGGATTTCCCTGGCAAGTGGCCACTCTGCCTGTAGGAGAGGTTTACAGGATGATCTCTGCTCCCTGCCTAGTGATTTATCACCATCAGGGGCTTAGTCTCAGGGGTAAGAGAACGGTGATCCTGTTTAATAAATACACAATTTATATTTAATAATAACAGTGACAGTTCAATGTGGCCTCTGAGTTGTATGGTTTATTCAGTTGCCCCTGAGACCCTGCTGATAAGTAGTCTGTCGTTGCCTGAGTGATGTCTGTCTGGAGCTGGGAACTCTAGCTATGGGTCTTGGGACTGAGAAACCGCAGGGGCTTCTCAGGAGAGCCCTCTAGGCATCAAGACCCTGGGCATGCAGGGGCAGCAGTGGGCAATGGCGGGGTGGGGGCAGGCTACTGGAGTCTGCCATGAAAGGTGGAGATAATTAGTGTTAAGCAAACAGCTCTTCCCTCTGCTCTTTTGGGGTCACTGGAGATATGGGGCAGAACCTTTAAATGTCATCTGGGGCTTCCCAGGCAGTGCTGTTAGCTGAAGAATGTAGAGAAAAGAACGGGAGAGCTAGACTGGGAGGAACCTTCTGTCCCTGGTTCCTGCACCTGACTGGGATCATACCTGATCCACTCTCTGCAGAGGGAAAAACCAGGACTTCTGAGGAGGAGCACACAGAGCCAGGACGCCCACTTGCCCTGTGCACTGAGCTCAACCTGTTCCCTAGCTGAGAGGAAGAGGGCTTAGCCTGGAACTGGGCAGGGGCTGGGGCAAGGCAGGAGGAGAGGACTCAGCCCCGTTCTTTATGCCTAGGCAACAGACATAGTAGCTGTTTCTGCTTCCTGACCTTTCATCCTTCCTCCTGCTTCAAGTCTTGCGTGTGACCACATGTATGTGCATGTGCATGCATGTGTGCACATGGGTGAGATCATGTGCATGTGTGTTTGTGTGTATGCATGTATATTTGTGCACATGTGTGCATTTGTGCACGTGTGTGGGCATGCACACAGGTCTGTGTGTGTGTGTGTGTGTGTGTGTGTGTGTGTGTGTGTGTGTGTGTGTGTGTGTATGCATACATGGAGGCCAGAGATCAACTTCAGGTGTGTCTCCTTCAGGAGCTGTCCACCTGGATTTTGGAGACCTGGTTCTTACCACTAAGGCTAAGTCCATTCCGCCTCCACCTTCCTGGCAATGGGATTACAGGCAGGCTCCTCTGTCCAGTTTTCCTTTGGGTCCTAGGGATTGAACTCAGATTCTTCTGCTTCTGAGACAAATGCTTTCCTGGCTGAGCGTCTCCACAGCCCGACCCTCAAATCCTTGCTTAGGCTGTTCCCTGGTGTGTCTAGTGCTCCACCCCATGTGCTCTGCAGACATCCTGCATGTGCCACTCTCCATGAAGACCTCCAAAGCCCCTGGCCCTGCCCAGATGTAGGTGCTGTTTCCTAGGGAGGCTTGGTTCCCATCTATGACCCTGCTGTGCCTGGGCCCTAGTACAGCAAATGGGAAGACGGAAGGGAACGGGAGGGAGGATGCGTCCAGGAAGAGCCCTGAGGATCTAGGAGGGTCTGAAAGCTCAGAGGTGCCAGCAGAGTGTGCTATCCCAGCTGGAAGGGCAAGGTTGCTGAAGGCTGAGAGGCAGCAGGAAGTACAGGCCAGGCGATGTGCACATGCAGGGTGGCCAGGTCACCTTGGAACCTGCCTGTCTTGGGCAGAGCCCAGACAGAGAGGGTCAGGGGAGCTGACCATTCACGACTTGCCCTGGGCTCTAGGCTCCTCATTTTCAGGGTCCCCAAGCAACAGGGCCAATGTCAGTCCCATGGTGGCATGCATGACAGGAACCTCAGACTTCAGAGCACCATGTTTCTCTGGGGCAACGGAGGGACAACACATCTCTTAGGAGGCCTTTGTGGGTGCTTGACACCAGGCATGTGCTGTTCAGGATGGCTTTTGGGAACAGAGCTGAAGGCATTTTACCCACCGAAGGATCTCCCTAACTCCCTGAAGCCAGGTTCCGTGGCTGAGACTGGGTGAAATAGCCTTTCCCTGAGCCTCAGTTTTGTCATCCGTAAAATGGGAATACCAGCATGATACTGGGCAGAGGGTTATGAGAAGGGGAAGAAAGCAAATGTGGAGACCCTGCTCAGTGTGTGCTGAGCTCCCAGACACTGGGAGTGAAGCTTGCTCTCTTTTCTTGCAAGGTTGGGCAAACAGCTTTGCCGCAGAACTGAGCTGGGGAAAGGAGGCTTTAACTCGCTCTCTGGGGATCTCTAGGCTTCTGTCTTCACTGTGCTCAGAAGCCTCAGGGTGCAGGGAAATAAGGTAAAGTTAATTAAAGAGCTCCGGCTTCCACAGCCGCCCCTGTTGATGAGAGCCCTCGGCTGCCTGGTGGCCAGGTTGCCTTCTAAAGAGTGGATCCCTCCGTGCTCCCGGTGTCTTCTTCTTCCTTTCTCTTGATCTTTTTGAGGTGGTCTTTATAACTTTATGGCATCTATAAAGTGTAAAGTGTGTGTGGTGTATGTGGTATGTGTGTTTGTGTGTGGTGTGTATGTGTGCATGTGTGTATGTGTGTATGTGGTGTATGTATGTGCGTGTATGTGTGTATGTGTGGGGGATGTGGTGTGAGGTGGTGTGTTTGTGTGGGATGTATATGTGTGTGTATTTGTGTGTGTGTGTGTGGTGTATGTGTGTGTGTGGTGTATGTGTGTGTGTGTGTGTGGGGTGTGTGTTTGTGTGT
Organism: Rattus rattus; assembly: GCF_011064425.1. NCBI lineage: Eukaryota > Metazoa > Chordata > Mammalia > Rodentia > Muridae > Rattus > Rattus rattus. Next base: position 253,211,117 of record NC_046154.1, read on the forward strand.
GTGTTTGTGTGTGTGTGTGTATGTGTGTGTGGTTGTGTTTGTTATGGTTGTGTGTGGTGTGTGTGGTGTGTGTGCGTGTGTGTGTGTGGTGTGTGTGGGGTGTGTGGTGTGTGTGTGTGTGTGTGTGTGTGTGTGTGTTGCATGTGCATAAGTGTGATGGGTGGGAGAACAAATGGATTTATTTGGTTTGCCCGAGTTCCTGTGTCTCCCTGTAGTCCCGTGCTGACTTGACGCCCGTGGTCCAGTCAGCACTGTCAGAAGAGTGAAACAGTGTGGAGTACAGGTAGAAACCCCTCCTGGCCCCAGCCTCCTAGTCTGCCTTGGAGAGAAGATGCCTCGTCCCAGAGGACACAGGGAAGGTGAGACTGGCAGGCAGGTTTCCCTTTTACATCTGTTCATACACTGCCTCCTTCTGGAAGCTTCTAGGAACCCGGAGCAGCGATGGTTTTCTCTGATCCTCAGCCCTTCTGTTGCCCCAGCACAACTGGGAACCACAGGGTCACGTTTTAGTCAAATCCATGGCTCCTGGTGAGCAGGATTCTAGCCTGCTCATCTCTCTGACCCTCATTGAGCTTGGAAGTGGGCTTCAATTAGGTCCTCAGGACGTGTGTTAATTGACCACAGAATGTGTGGACAGTCAGAGGAGACGAGAGCCCAGCGCCAACCCAGTGCCTTCCCGGCCAACCATTACTAGACTTATTTGGCAAATTTCTCTGTCTTCCCAGTCAGCTTAGCTCCAAGCTGCCGGGGCTCTGTCTAGGCTTAACAACCCCCAAAGGGGACCAAAGGGTGCTTCCTCCTGTGGTGCCTGAGGGGTGGGGAGAGGCTGGCGTGGTTCCTCCACCTGCTGCAGATCCAGCAGGAGGATGCACCGTGCACATTAGCATGCTGAACCCATGTCTCTCATAAGGTGTTAATTAAATTTCTTCGAAGTATATTGTCTGAAAAAAAAAAGGATAATTAGAAAGATGTCTTTAAAAGTATTTATGTAACTGATACGGTACTGCTTTTGGTTTGACGCATAATTAGATTTAAACACGACTCTTCCAGCGGCATACTCGTTTGGAGAGGGCTGCTTGTTGAAATGTCATCGTGTTGTTTTTAAGCATTGCAAGCCTGGTGAAGTCACCGGGATGCATATATGCTCGGTGAAGAACATGGGACGAGGGCTTGCGGTGGGGTCCTTAGCCAGCCGCTGGGGCTCCTGGGAATGGGGATGTAGCTTATGCTATGCTCTTTGCATTTCTGGAATGTTCTAGCCCAGGTGCAAACCCAGGTCCTGGGTTCTTCTTGTGTCTAAGTGACAGTGGCTGAACGGGGCTCAGGGACCTGGTTTTCTGGCTGCGGGGGTATTGTCTTGCACAATCCCAGAGGGCTCTTGATATCAAAATGACTGAAACTGTCACTTATCTTTTGGGGCCCCTCCCCTGCTGCTCTCCTTGGGGCTGCAGCTTCCGCATCCTTTGCACTGTGCTAAGTGCTGACCTGAGGACCAGTTTTCTTGAATGGATTGGGGATTTCAGGCTACACGGTGTCTGTAAGGACAAGAGTGCCCCCAGGGGTGAAAGATGGTTTGGGGAGGTTGAAAAACAAATCTGCCAAAGCAGAGATAGCCAGCACGGAAGCGTTTCTGTAGCAAAAGCTGCACAGGCCCAGAAGTGATGAGCAAAGCTGGGAAATGCTGCTTTAGTTCAGAACGGCTCGGCTGCAATGGTGGGCGCCGTATGTGGGCATGGTGTTCAGACCCTCATGGCCGTGCTCTGAGGTTCCCACGATGCTCTGACAGAAAACAAAACCAAAAACCAACCAACCAAACAAAAAAACCCAAACAATAAAACAAAACAAAACAACAAAAAAGGAAAAGCAAAACAAACAAACAAAAAAAACCCAAAACAGACGAAGCAGCTTAAAGCAGGAAGGGTTTTTCTTGGTTCATGGTTCGAGGACACAGCCTGTGTCATGGTCGGGGGAAGGGTGGCAGCAGGAGTGTGACATAGCTGGTCACACTGTGCCCGATTCCAGATGACGGCTGCTGCTTACCTCTCCTTTTTAAAATCAGTCTGGAACTCCAACAGTGCCTCCTCCATTCAGGGCAAAACCTTCAGGGGAAACATCCCCATGGACACTCCCAGGCCTGTGTTTTTGCGGTGATCCAAAATTCCACCACAGTAAAGATTAACCCTTACATCACCGGATGGGGGAGGCCGAGGCTCAGGGCACGAGAACATTTTGCTGGGTCCTGCAGAAGGCTGGCCATTTAGCTCATGTCCAGTTGGACACCGAGTCGATGGCTCGGAACATGGGAGGGCTGTATTCTGGACGCACCGCCCTGCAGGATGACAGCTCCGTGGCAACGCTAACCTGCAGCATCTTCTCTCCCCGCAGGGTGGACCCAGTGCCTCACGATGCCCCAAAGCCACCTGGCTACACACGCTTTGTCTGTGTTTCTGACACTCACTCAAGGACAGATCCCATCCAGATGCCCTACGGCGATGTGTTGATCCACGCTGGGGACTTCACGGAGCTGGGGCTCCCAAGCGAGGTGAAGAAGTTCAATGAATGGCTGGGTAGGTCTTGCATGCTGAGTGCACTTGGTGCTTGTGAGGATGTGACATCCAGAGCTGCCCTCTCCTAGTAGCACGTCATCCCTGCCCTGCCCTGCACCTTCTGGGATGGGGCTGCCCACCATGTTGGGGAGCCTTCCCTGCCCTTTTAGCTTGTGTCTTGCACCTTTCTCCCGTCCCATCTGGGTCTTTCCAACACCTAATCTTGACTGTGACTCGTTTGTTAGTCTTCGGTCTTGGAGACCCTCCCAAAGGGTCTGGCTCGGCTTCCATGTGTGTGGTCCACCTGTGTGTTCAGTCCTGAGTGCCTGGCATAGATGCTCACAAAACAACTGTTGAACTAATGAATGAATGAATGAATGAATGAATGATTGGCCGAGCTGGTGAGAGGTGAATGGCTTTCTGGGAACAGCAATGCCAGGGAAGGTCTTCTACTCATATGCTTGTGGTTCAGCCTCCAGTGAGGACAGCCCTCTGCCCTGTGGCCTCATGCTGGTATAGACACCTGAGGTAGTTCTTTTTGTGGGCAGTGGCAGGGCCTGACCCCACAGGTAATGGTGGGTACGGCTTTGTCTGGGTGCCTTTTGTCCAAAACAAAGAGATGAACTAGCATGCTCCTCTGCCAACACCTAGGGTGGGGACTTTGCGTGTTCTGGAATCTGCGGGAAAGTCACAGTGAGGTGGTTCTGTGTCTGCCTCGGGGAGGGGTGGGCAGCTGGACGGCCCCCGGGTAGCCTGGTGCGCAGGCCTGCTGTCCTGGAGAGGAGATGTAGATGTGTTGATCTCCCCCGTAAGAAGCTCCTGGGGCTGGCAGACTTTCCAGTCCTTTGCGGTCCCCGGGTGTGCCGCTGTGCAGCTAGCTGGGAGCTGCAGAGCAAGGGGCCAGCCATGAGGTGTGTAGCTGCAGTGAGTGAGAGGCCTGGCTCCACCAGTGGAAACAAATATTTACAAGCAGGGCTTTGCTTCCACTTGGCAAGCTTCGCATTTTAAATATTGATTTTTCAAACGGGCGATTTTAATCCAGCCTCATTTGGGCTGGAACACGTGAAGGCTAGGGTAGGGGAGTGTGTAGCCAAGGCCAGTGACAGCCAGACTCCTCCTCGGCCATGTTCCGGACTAGCTTCTTCAGGGTTCTTTATGCCCAGGGTAGTTCTTTATCTCTTTTGCTATGACTTTCGAAAGACAAGAGGCTCCGTTTGGCTGGATGAGGGTCACTACAGGCTGGACACCACGTGCCAGGCTCTGTGCGGCAGGCTCTCTTTTACTCTCTGCCTTGGTGAAATGTGGCCACAGTTTTGTCCTGATATCTCTCATCGCACCCTCTCTTGACAGACAAGAAGTCACAGATCCTGCAGTGTGGCACAGAAACGTAGGTTGTGTGGTCCATGGGTCTAGATCACCAAGGGAGTGGAGCATGGGAGCAGGCTGTGGCTTTCTCCAGGGAAAGGAAATCTTCAGTGGGGGCTTGGCTTGGAGACATGGGTCTTGCAGAAGAGCTGAGAGTCTGAATAGGGTGTGGCCAGATGGTTTGGGGCAAAGCATAGACCCTGAAGGTTTCCTCTGCAGGGCCTCTTCGGGGCTGCCTTGAAGTGTTTGGAGAGCCCGGGACCGTCACCGGTGAGCTGCAGACTGGAGAGGAGGGAGGTGCCTTCTTGTCTTGATCCAGGGCCAGGAATGAGCGAGCCACTTGGTGGAAAGGTTATTGGTTGCTAGAGCACTGCTCTTGCTGGGAGAAGAGAGACTCCCGAGGGCTTGGAGATTCAGGCTGGTAGGTAGTCGAGCGTGTGTGCCCATGCGCGTGCGCATGCATGCGTGCGTACACCTGCTCGTGCAGAGTGCATGTGTGTACAGCACGTGTTTCCTGAGCATCAACTCTGTGCCCTCCTGTGCGGAATCACCCCCTTCAGTCCTGATGACAGGAGGGAGCAGCTACGGTTAGCGCCACTCTATAGAGTAGAAAACGAAGGTCCAGAGACGCAAGGCAACCCTCCCTAAGTCACACAGCTAGTGAGTGGCAGAGTCGGAATCAAACTCAGGCAGGAGGACTCTGCAGCAAGGCTCGTTGTTGCCTCTCTTGCTCTTAGGGGTAGCGTGTGTGGCTTCATCACCTTTGGCTGACCCCAGGGTCTGCTTCCTGAGTGGGACAGCGGCAGCTGGAGGTCTTTCTTTGACCCCAGTTACCCCATTTTGCATGTTGGTCAGGCTCTCTGTGCCTGGTTCACCCCCCAAAGGCAGACTGGAGGCGGGTGGGAGAGACCGTTAAGTTTTGTGGGCTGTGAAGAGTAGAACGAGTGCTACGGTTGCTTCTGTGAACTGATGTCTGCCGTATCAGGACCCCTCCGGACAGGAGCGGGAGCAGGCTCAGAGGAGGGAGACTGGTGAAGTGAGCTGGCAGGCCTGGCTGTAAATGCACGTTAACCGTTTCTGAATGTTCAGAGACTCCGTTTCCGAGTGTCGATGTGTGATCTCTGCGGTCGGCCGCCTCTGTAGACAGAGAACAGACCGGAAGAAAGCTTTCTTCTGATTCATCCTTAGGAGTCGGCATGTGTCAGGTGCAGAGACGGTGGAGAGGAAAGACCCAGGGCCCTGCTCAGTCTGGGTGACAGAGAGAAACAGGAATCTGCTGAGAATTGACCTGGGGACCCCGGGATGTGGGTGGTCATGGGGAACCCTGCAAAGGTGACCTTGGTCTAGGCTGGAGGGTGAACCTAAGGCAGAGAAGGATTAGGGGTGGAGGGGACTTGGCTGCCGTAGGCTCTGAGGTAGGACAGAAAACCAAATAGGTACAGCGAGGAGAGCTGGCGAGGAGTTGGGGCTGATTCTAAGGGTGATGGAGGCTTTCTGGTTGGGCATGGGGAGGTCCCCACGACTTTCCAAAGGCATATCTGGATAGTGAGTCAGGATGGCAGCATCATGGGCAGAAACTCTGGAAGGTTCCAGGACTGCCATCTGGATCAGGAGATTTCCTTCTTCATGGCCTTGCTGTCTCCCAGTTCCTCAAGGGGAGCAAGTGCTAGTCTGTATCAGATAAACTCAGAGCTTCCGGCTCTGAGGAGACCTGGTCTGCCCGGTGACTGGTGCTTTGTGCCTATCCAGGAGAGACGGGCAGCATGCTAGAGTCCTCCCTGGCTATTCAACCATTCCAATGTACCTGAGCCTTTTCGGCCTGCGGGCCGTGCCACCTCCCAGATCCTGGAGCTGAACCCCAGGCAACGTCTTCCCCACCTGCTGGTCTCAGGGATAGATGTGGGTTCATTCCAGGCCAGTTCCTGATAGACAGGAGATGTAAAAGCTAACGCAGACCCTCAGTGAGACAGGTTTAGGTACCTGACCAGGGCTGAGCAGCCCACCCCACACTGCCACTGAGCTGCTGCCAGCGCTCAAGGATGTCTGTGTTTCCATCAGGATCGGTATCTATCAGTGTCCTTGGAGCAGTGGACAGCAGTACGTATTTCTCATGTGACTGTCCCAGTAAGAAGTTAAGAAATGGCTGAGGACCTCACCTCAGATAATAAATACTGTGAGAGCAGGCAGCGCAGAATCCTTTCCCTCCCCAAGGCTGGTTGCTTCAGAGTTCCCTGGGTGAGGAAGCCGGGCCGGATTCCTATTGCAAAGATACCAGCTCCTCTCTGGGCTGCCCAGGAATGTCTCCCCATGGCTGGGGGCACACGGCCTTCACTCACAGTTCCAGCTTTAGGTCTCAGCCCTTTCACACCCTAGGGTGTGCCGCTCACTCCTCCCCATCCCCCTCTACCCTCTGCTCCATGCACCTGGCACCTGACAGATACTTCTGCAGAGTTCTCCCTCCTTGTCCTGGGCCTCCTCTTTGCTTCTAAATCATTTCTTTTTTTTTTTTTTTTTTGGTTCTTTTTTTTTTTCGAGCTGGGGACCAACCCAGGGCCTCCCCTAGGTAAGTGCTCTACCACTGAGCTAAATCCCCAGCCCCTCTAAATCATTTCTTTTTGATTCCCATCCTGTTTTGTGAAAGTGTGTATGTGTGTGTGTGTGTGTGTGTGTGTGTGTGTGTGTGTGTGTGTGTGTGTGTGTGTGTGTGTGTGTTCCTTCGTTCTTTCCTCCAACCACCTTAACTACAGATAGTGTCCCAGCTCTTACCCCACACAGACCAGTGGGATACCTCTAGCTTTCTCTAGGGCTCCCCCAGACCCCTCCTTACAGACATCACTAGGCCTTCAGCTTCTCTTCACTTTCCAGAGCTCTGCCCCACCCCCATGCCTTGTGGAGCAAGCTGCACCTTACCATGTAACTGGTGGCTGGTGGCCGCCTATCCGGATCCCGATGTCATCTGCCCTCTTGGCCCTCTGGCCTTCTCCACTCACCTGCTGAGTGGATGTGGTGCTCAGTGAGCGCCCTCCCCCCAGCTCCTGTTCATCCTGTGGGCCTCTGAAGGCTTGAAGATGGAGACCAGGCTAGCTCAGCCAAGGCTGCTTAGCCTTGAGCATGAAAGAAAATCAGAATGAGGTTTGTGGAGGGCGCGATGAACCAGCTGATTTAGTCGCTCGGCCTCGGGCAAAGGAGGAAGACTGGGAGGGGGGGCTTAATGGAGTGTTTAGAAGTTATAATTAACTTTTCCTGGCACCCTGGCATAGAACGATAGAGGAGACAATATAAAAGGGGGCCAAGGATTTAGTTAAATAGAGCTCGGTCTTCTGCAAGGAAACCCTTAATTAAAATCTGCGAGGGAGGAAGTGGGGGGTGGGTGGGAGGAAGTAGAGATTTACTGCAAACCCGGGTCTGGATCTCGCCTCATTTAGGATGTTGCTGTGACTGCGCTGGAGGCCCGAGGCCTGCACGGTTTACCTCTTTGCAGTTCAAGAGGGTGAAGGAGCAGAATGGTTGGCCTTGCCAACCCCCTGCAGAGTGGGCACAGCTCGTGGTCTGCACATTCTGATAATTCCTGTCGGAAAATGTTTTCGATGCTGCTGTAGTTGGGTGACCTTCTTTAGCCACCTTTCCGTCACCCCTGATTGGCTATCTCTGGTAAGGTGGCCCTGTTGTCCCTTACCTCTTGGGAGGCCAGTCTCGGGCATGGATGGGAGGGCTCCATAGTTCATGGCTTCTTAACCCCAGAGGTTGGGCAGATTCCCTCTTCTATCTGATTCCTTTAGTTCTTGATTCCTTATCTGTCCTCTCTGCTTCTCTGCACCTCAAGACACAAGGCTCTCTGCTCCTGAGAGTGCCTCTGACCTGTGTATGCATCTGGCCCAACCTCAGCATCGGGCCCTCATCTCTCTCCACCACCACAATGGCTACCTGGCTTCACTTTCTGGCCACTTCGGCCCAGTGGCCCAGGGGCATCTGTTCTCCAGCTCGGGCACTAGAAGTAGATAGGGATGTAATTGCCTGTGTGGCAGCATGGGGTAGGTGGAGTGGGATGGGTTCTCAGTGCTGGGGTGTCAGGACCCAGAGAACTTGAAGTCAGGGCCCTGGGGACGCGCTTCTGTTCTCAGCAGCTGGTTGGCTACCCCCAGTCTATGTCAACCAAATGAGAGCCCTGAATCTTGGTTATGACACTCGAGTTTCCAGGTCCCATCCAGGACCCCAGTACTTCTGGGATCCACAAGTCTTATGGTGTCACGGCCCCAGCATAGGTTAGTAGAAGGGTTTGCCTCTCCCACCTCACTGTGGAGACAGGCAGGGGTCTTCATTCAGCCCAGTGGATATATCATTTGGGGATCTGCTGTGCTCCCTGATATGAAGATTTTATGACAGTAAAACGGAAGTAGTCCTTTTCACCCCTGAAGTTGTGACAGCCAATCAAGTGAGAGGGTGGGACTGTTTAGTAACTGACAGAACAAGACTCCAATCAACTCACAGAGTGGGATGTTAGCTGACTGAGGTGGGAGCTTCCTAGAAAGACCCTCTAGTAGAGGTCTAGAAAGATCTAGCCGTGAACTTCTTATTGCTGGAAGAGGCTGGTAGCCAAGGTGTAGGATACTTGCCTGCAGCCTCTGGAGTTTAACCTTAGCTTCAGTGAGATCACCAAGAGCTTCCCAGGGAGGGACAGGCCAGACTATGTTCGGGATCTCCAATGGTTACGGTGTGGAGATGGAGTACAGTACAGGAGATGGAGACTGTTGGGCCTGGAAGGTTGTAGTTAGTGTTGGCCAGAGGTCATGGTGGCTCAGACTGACCCAGCAGTGCAGAGGCCCAGGGCCAGGGAGGAGAAACCAACAGGGGTCATTGCCCAAAGGTGTGAGAGGAGGAGAGGGATGTTTGGTCCTTACAACCACCAGCAAGGACCACTGAGCAGACGCTTGTTAAGAGGGCGAGAGGATGAGAAGAGATAAAGTTCCTATGGGGACACATCAGTTAAAAAAGAAACTCGAACCACAGTATGCTCTCGGACTCGGCAGCAGCCGGCATAAGCCTGCTCAAGCAGTCAACACTCTGGCATGGGTGGGCGAAGGTTCCTAAGGCCCCAGTCTGGATGGGGAGCCATTTGGCAGTTGCAGGGGGGCTGGGGAGGGAGAGTCATTTTTCTTTGAGGCATGGCCGCTGATAGGTTGTGGTCACTCCAGTAGATGGCCCTACTATGTGCATCTGGACAGCACTAATTGAACACAGAGGGATAATGAGAAAGCAAGCAGGCAAGTAAGCAAACAAGCAAGACAGACAGACAGAAGGACAGAAAGGCAGACAGAAAGAGAAGGAGAGGGGGAGGGAGAGGAGAGGAGAGCGAGAGAGAGCGAGAGAGAAGAGAGAGAGAGAGAGAGAGAGAGAGAGAGAGAGAGAGAGAGAGAGAAAAGAACAAGGTTGGGTCCAGGGGAATGGTAGTGGACCGATAGGGGAGGTATCATTAGAAAACATTTTATACCTGTAAAATCTCTGAAAGAATAAAAAGGTTTTTTTTTTGTTTTTTTTGTTTTGTTTTTTTTTGTTTTAAAAATCAACAGAAATAGCCACTGTGCCTTCTCCTCTTCTCGAAGGCTAATAGTAGCTGTTGAGCGTGTGTATTTGCTGGGAAGTTGGGCTCTAGTCCATCCTACCATTCTGTTACGTCACTACTCAGACGTTTTCAGGAGCCGAGACGCAGGACTGAATGTTACCGTTTGTTGTAGTTGCCTCTTGTTTCTTGTTTCTTTATTTAATTTGCTCTTTTATTTTTTTAGACTTTTAAAAATGTCATTCTACTTTGTCACACGAGGTCATTCTCGCACAAGTTTTTACGAACTTATTTGAACCCCTTATCATTCTGCACAGAGGGATGGCTGTGAGGTCGCAGACAACTTTGTGGGGTTGGTTTTCCCTCTCTACCTTTACGTGGCTCTGGGCATCAAACTCAAGTTGCTAGGTCAGCATGGCCAATACCCCAGCCCCATGAACCACCATAGTGGCCTCTCTCTTCACCACTGCGGCCTGGCATTCTCTCTGGTAGCCCTTCCGTCAGACTCAGACAGGGCTTCTGATGGGGTCACCATCACCAGCCTGTGATAGAGTGACTGATGGGTGGGGTCAGTCTAGACCACTAGAGCGTACCTCGTGCTGCGGGGGTTGGGATTCACTTAAAAATTAATTTTCTATATTCTCTATTTAAAAAAAAAAAACCTTACAAAGCCAAACTGTGTTTTAGGGGCTAAAAGGGAAAAAATTAACTTCTAATAAAGATGAAGGAGCTGAGATTGGAGGTTGTACTGGGCAATTTTGGCCATAATTACAGTATTTTCATGTTAATGCACAAGCCCCTTGAAAGGTGTGCTTAAGCGCTAATTACCTATTTACAACAGAATGGTTTCTCAAATGAGACCTGCTAGGGTGTGTGTGTGTGTGTGTGTGTGTGTGTGTGTGTGTGTGTGTGTGTGTGTAGTGTGGTCCATTGCAGTTTATTTTATGTTTTTTAAGGACCACAATCCAAATTATCTCTCTTTAAATAACAGCAACAACAACAACAATAGTAAAAATAATAAAGTTTAAACAAGACAATTGTATTCCTTTGAAAGCTCCCGACTCCCCAGTAGTTCTCGCCTGGTTTAGGGTTCAGTTTTTACTGATTTGTATCCCGTCTTAGGTCAGAGGGTTTAGGATGCCTTACAAAACCAATAATGGTGTAATAAAAATCATGATGATTTAAAAATGAGCACCTGAAACTTGAAGTATCAACCCTTGGGGCTGCGTGGGCTCTGTGAGTGGGAAAGTGGAGCTTCCCGGGGGTGGGGCACAGTGGAAATGGAGACCTTCGGATGCCCGCCCCTGTGACGTCTTTCCCCACAGACTTCGCTCATTTAGCTCTGGGTTCACCTCCAGGGTTCCACCGGTGTCTTTCCCTGTGGGAGGTTCTTGGCAAAGGATTTTATGTTTGGGTAACCACAAAAGTTTGTTTAGTGTTTTCTAGTGTATAAAACATGTCCCTTTCTGTCACTCATCTTGAGCTTCCTGTTCCCCACACCACCCCCGCTTTCTTTTGGACTGATTGAAGTCCCCCCGTGCCCCCCCCTGCTGGTTTGAGAATCCTGTATCATTTTCTGCTGCATCTAAGTGGTTACTCATAACATCTTCACCTCCTGTAACAGTAAAATCAGTCAGCTTCACTGCAGTCCCCACAGGCACCCGCGCCGCCCCGCCCCCTCCCGCGCCGCCCCTCCCACCAAGTCCGCTCCTGCCCCGCCCCTCCTGTCCCGCCCCCTCCTGTCTCCTCCTTGCTACCCTCTCACAGGCTTCTTTGCTGCCCAGAGATTCCACTTCTTGGCTGTTTTGCAGCCCATCCTGATGGTCACCCTTGGTACTCGTTTTCCAATCTGCAGGGTGTGTAATTCGGTAGACATTAGCTGGGCTGGCCTCACCTCCAGACACTGGGGATTCAGCAATGAGTCTCTGTGAAGTCAAGGGAGAGGGCAGAGCATATACGCTCAGAGCTGTGAGAGGGCAAGGTGGTCTGGAGCAGAGAGTAGCAAGAGAGGCTAGAACCCTCTGAGGTAAAGGCAGAAAAGATGGATGGATGGAGCCAGCACTGGCCCTGTCCCGGCACATTCTGGGCAGAGGCAGCTGCTCTGAGTGGGCAGATATGAGGCCTGGGAGATCCACTGAGTGGCTGAGGGAACGCCTGGGGAAATCAAGGCCCAGTGAGGGTGGGATGAAGTCCAGGAAGTGAGAGATTCAGGCAGAAGGCACTTTAGTGGGCTTGGGCACTGGGTAGTGTTTAGACTGTGGAAGGGTAGACTCGGGCCTGCCAGCTCCAACAGGTTGTGGGACAGCTAGGAACCTAAGGCTAATGCTCCTCCACACTGGTGACCATGCCTCCGTTCCATCCAGTCTATAGACACAGCCATGACTCCACGTTTGTGCTAGATTCTGAGGGATACAATGCAGGAACCAACTGAGACTCCCACCCACCCCAGAGACATTAAGACAAGAGGACGAGGAGCCCAGAGGGTGAGGAGACAGAGGAGGGTGATGCTGGGACCAGGTTGGACCATTCTGGCTTAAGACCCAGCTCATCTGCCTCCTAGTCGTGACGTGGGGGACAGGTGACTGTCCTCTGCAGTGGTAAGTGTGCTGTCCTTCTGGGTGGAGGTCACAGTGTGATCCCGACATGTGGTCTGACCTCCCTCACGTCAGGATCATCTGCACTTGTTAGCTCTTGATCAGGGAGTGTGTGTTAATTAAATTAATGTTTTCTCATGACTCTGACAAAAATACCTGATAAACCCAGCCTCAGGGAGGACAGTTTCATTGTGGCTCATACTTCCAGGGCACAGTCCACCAGCAAGGAAGGCAGGGTGGCAGGCATGTGAGACATGTGGTCATACTGTGTCCACACTCAAGAAGCAGAGATACATACTGGTGCTCAGCTTGCTTTTTCCCCCCAGGCTGGGACTAGGGAATGGTGCTGCCCAGCCTAGAGAATGGTGCTGCCCAACCTAGGGAATAGTGCTGCTCAGCCTAGGGAATGGTGCTGCCCAGCTTAGGGAATGGTGCTGCCCAATCTAGGGAATGGTGCTGCCCAACCTAGGGAATGGTGCTGCCCAACCTAGGGAATAGTGCTGCTCAGCCTAGGGAATGGTGCTGCTCAGCCTAGGGAATGGTGCTGCCCAGCCTAGGGAATGGTGCTGCCCAATCTAGGGAATGGTGCTGCCCAACCTAGGGAATGGTGCTGCCCAACCTAGGGAATAGTGCTGCTCAGCCTAGGGAATGGTGCTGCCCAGCGTAGGGAATAGTGCTGCCCATGTTCAGGGTGGGTCCTCCTTCCTCACTTAAACCTCTTTGGAAACTGCCTTGCAGGTATATTCAGGTGTCTCCTAGGTGACTCTGAATTGAGACAAGTTACCCGTGCAGATGAACCATCATGTTGTGGACAGAGAACTAGTCAGCTGCTTGTTAAGAGTCAGGAAGTGAATCTTGCTTGGATATGCTTCCTCATCTGCACAAACATGGAGGGATGTGTTTGGATGTGAAATAAGTCTGTGGGTTTTAAAATGTCATTTTCATATTGGATCATATTCCAGGACAGGAATAATTAGGAAGCCAGGAAATCTGGCCAGCACAGAGCTAAAGTCTCCTGTCCCCAAGCACAGAGCTCTGAAATGCCTGGAAGACTTTTCTCTCTCCCACAGCCCCGCACCAGAATCTACACCTGGGCTCAGCATCAGGCTCCTGGGAAGCGCTGGGCCTGGCTTCCTCAGGAGGATGCTGTCACTCAGAGAGGTGGCAGGTGCTGGAGTCCTGTTCCCAGCCTCTTCTCAGGAGAGAGGTCTGCTGTCCCAGTCTAGTCCTTATGAGGATGTGTGTATGTGTGTGTTCCTGTGCATGTATGTATGTATGTATGTATGTATGTATGTATGTATGTATGTATGAATGTATGCGTATATGTATGTATATGTGTTCCTCTGTGTGTGTTTATGTGTGTGGTGTGTATGTATGTGTGTATATGTATGTATGTGTGTTCCTCTGTGTGTATGCATGTATGCATGTATGTATGCATGTATGTGTTATGTGTGTATGTGTGTTCCTGTGTATGTATGTATGCATGTGTTGCTGTGTATGTATGTATGTATCTATGTGTATTTCTGTGTATGAGGTGCATGTGTATGAGATGTGTATGTGTCTGAGATGCATGTGTATTCCTGTGTGTGTGTATGTATGTGTGTGTTTCCTCGTGTGAGGTATATGTGTGTATTCCTGTGTATGTGTTTCTATGTGTGAGGTACATTTGTGTGTGATGTGTGTGTGTCTGAGGGGTGTGTGTGTGTGTATGTGTGTGTGTATGGTACATGTGTGTATATACATTTCTGGGGTTGGGGATTTAGCTCAGTGGTAGAGCGCTTGCCTAGGAAGCGCAAGGCCCTGGGTTCAGTCCCCAGCTCCGAAAAAAAGAACCAAAAAAAAAAAAAAAAAATTTCTGTGGAGGGGGTGAATGTGTGTGTATGTTTCTGTGTGTGAGGTGCATGTGAGTGTGGTTCATATGTGTGTGTGTGTGTGTGTGTGTGTGTGTGTGTGTGTGTGTGTGTGTGTGTGTGGTTCCTGTTGTGGAGGTGAATGTGTGGTATGTGTTTTTGTGTATGAAGTGTGTGTGTAGGGGAGTACTGGTGAACTCGAGGTTTCTCCCATAAGGCATCACAGTGTTGTCCCTACCCCCATCAGGACCAAACCTCGAGCATCAATGCCCTAGACTAGCCCTTTCCAGAACTTTCTGAGGTAGTGGAAATGCTTTATACCCGTCCTGTCCATGATCTCATGGGAGTATTGGGCCTGAAACCTCAGTGTGACTGAGGAACTAAATTTTACATTTTACTTGCTTGTAATTAATTTGAAATGAAGTAGCCACAGAAGCCTAGGCCACCCGACAACACAGAGGAGTCCGGAGGCATTTGTGGTTGCTGTCTTCCCTACAGAGAAGGAAACAGTTCCATTTAACATGGTAGCTGAGGCAGAGAGACAAGGAACGATTATCTATTGCATTAGCACCCAGGAAAGTCAAGTCAAAGGGAAGTTGCTGATAGGAGATGAGGATTCCAGACTCCCTGGTTTGCTGTTGAAAAGCCAAGTCTCCAAAGCCTTGTTCACAGGAGTTTAACAATGATGTCACAGTTCATAGACAGTTTCTTGTGTTTCCCTTTCTTCTAATCTGAGACCGACAGCCCCAGGCTCGAGTTACGCTGTCCCCACTTGACAGATGGGAAAACTGGAGATGGGGAGCCTTGATACTTGAGGGCGATGGTTTCTCTTCAGAACCATGGACAGTGCCAGCCTCAGCATTCATTCAGTCTAGAAGGCATCCCGTAGCCCAGCAGTTCTTAACCTTCCTAATGCTGTGGCCCTTAAATACATTTCCTCACGTTGTGGTGGCCCCCACCCATAAGATTATTTTCACTGCTATCTCATAAGTGTAACCTTGCTTCTTTTAGGAAGTAATGTAAGTATCTGTGTTTTCCAAGTGGGCCCAGTGAAAGGGCCATTCAACCAAAAAGGGGTCGAAACTGTCTTAGCCCATGGTCCAAGTTCCCTTCACAGACATGGGTACTCTGGGCTTCTATCTAGGTTTCCTGCCCTGCCCCCAGCAGTAGAACCCCTCAAGGTTTCTACACATTGTAAAGGCAGTGGCTCTGTGCGTAGTCACCCCCTCCACATACTCCCTGCTATGTAACCTCGAGCAGGATGGTGAGCCTCTCTGAACCTTGGCGTTTTCCTCTTCAGAAGGGAGAGGCACTGATAGGCTCTCTGTGAGTCTGAATGAGGCAGTGCAGGGGCTTCAGACGCTCAGTTAGGTGCAAGGAAAATAGACTCACCATTTCTGCCTCTGCTGATGTGGTGAGAGGCAGGGGCAGTAGCCGCAGCTGGGAGTGTGGGAGGGCCAGGATGTACTGGAGCTGCAGAGCAGGTGGGGGCTGCTTATTGATGCCATGGTTGGCAGAGCCCTCCCTGGGACCTTCCCAGGGACACCAGCTGCTATGGGGACATGGTACATGAAGCAAGGCCTTCACCCCAGTACCATGGCCCTGAGGTCAGGCGTCCTCTTCTCAGGCATCAGCCTTGTTGGAAGCTGACCTGTAAATTGACCCCTGTGGGGCATCTGACACCCCTTTCACTCCTTCACCGTATACCAGAAGCCCAGAGTCCCTGGGAGCCCCTGGACAGTAGGACTTATCTGGCTTTTGGAGGGAGCTGGGATGTGGCTGTGTCTACAATCTCAGCTTGCACCATTTCCAAAATGAGGCCCAGACTTTTGGGATGGGGTGGAAGATCCCCTCCCTGGCCTTGCTTGATGGTAGCGTGCCTCCTGGGTAGACTTGAATCTTTACTCCCCTGCTTTAGCGTCTGCATCCACAGCCTTGAGGCAGCTGTATTGTAGGCTGCGGCAAGATCTGACAGTCATTAGGGGCTGCTGTGTGTAGATCCTGAGGTCCTCCTGCCTCCAATTCCCAGCATTCTGTCTGAGGCCCAGTTTTGCTCTCTATAAAGGTGGCTGAGGTCAGAAGGGTCAGGGAGCAGTGAATATCGTGGCATGGGCCGGGTGAAGGACAGGCACACCACAGTGGTCGTGGTGAAGGCAGTGGCAACCATATGCACACATCCGGAGAGCCTGGGATGCAGTGGTGGCTTTAATTATTAATACCGTCAAAGTGTGTAGCGTCCTTGTTTTTCAGACACTGGAAGGTTCGGATTTAGCCCTTTGAAATTTGTTTTCAAAGAAAGGCAGATATTTGAAGCGCCGAAGTTTGTTCTCTGATTTCTCGCAAGGAGAATTTCACACCTTTCTCAGAAAGCGTGAAGCAAATGAGGACCTGCAAGCATGCGGGGCCCTTTTGAGCTAATTCTGGGCTGGGTTGACAGCCGAGAAGCTGAAGGGGGAGCTGGGAGCTGACAGAGGAGAGCTGGATTCCGTCACATCCCGAACCCTCAAAATAGTCACTCCCCAGCTGATACCATTGTAGTAGCAACAACCCCCTGAAGGTCCCCCAGAGGTTCTCTGCTTGCTGTGGCCTGTCACCTGGTGTGAGGGTTAGCTTTGTCAACAGATTCAACCCAAAAATCACCCAGAAGAGGCCTTGATGAGGGGGTGTTTACATTGGCTTGGCCTGGGGGCGTACCTCAGTTAGGATTTTACTGCTGTGAACAGACACCATGACCAAGGCAAGTCTTTTAAAAGACATTTAATTGGGGCTTGTTTACAGGTTTAGAGGTCCAGTCCAGTATCATCAAGGCAGGAACATGGAAGCATTCAGGCAGGCATGGTGCAGGAGGAGCTGAGAGTTCTGCATCTTCATCTGAAGGCTGCTAGTGGAAGAGTAACCTCCAGGCAGCTAGGGTGAGCAGACGTCTTAAAGCCCATGCCCACAGTGACACACCTACTCCATCAAGGCCACACCTCCTAATAGTGCCACTCCCTAGGCAAGCATATACAAACCATCACAGGGTGTATCCGTGAGAAATTGTTGCAATGACATTGACTGATGTAAGAAGACGAAGCCCACTGTGGGTGGCATCATTCTCTAGGCAGGAGGGTCTGAACTGGGTAAGAGTGGAGAAGTCAAGCTGAGCACAGGAAGTAAATGAATGAGCCTGGATCTACCCATTCTCTCTGCTCTTGACTGTGGATGGGATGCGACCAGCTCTTTGACGTTCCTGCCTTGATTTCCCTGACGAACTATAACATGGAATTGTAAGATGAAATAAACACCCCTTACCCCTAAGTTGCTTTTTGTAAGGGTGTTTTGTCATAGTAACCAGGACTACCTGCTTTGGTGGGACTTGCTGGTACCCCCAGGCTGTTGCTAAAAGCTTGCAATTATTCCCTGCCTCCAGCCTTTGTATGTTCTGCTCTTCTGGGGTACCCCAGCCTTTGCAGGGAGAGCTGCTGCTTGCCCTCCATGATCTCTGTTGCATAGCCAGAGAAAGGCCTCAGCTGTTTGCTTTTGCTACACCGTGGGTCCCCAGAACACTTAGGTTGGGACCTAGTTCCTGCTGTCATGGTGGAGCAGCACCTGTGAGGGCCAGGAAAATGACTGTGGGATGAAGGACTGGGTAAGCCAAAGCAGCAAGGTGATTTGCTTCAGAGTGCCCAAGTGTCTAAGGTAATTATTCATCCTGAAGATGCCCCATTTTACAGAGAAATCTATTGGAAAATAGAAATCATCAACTTTACTATTTGTTTGTTGTGTGTGCACATGTGGGTGCATGCCTATGTGCATAAATGTGTTTGGAGGCCTAGGGTGACATCCAGTGTCTTCTTTGAGTTTTTTGAGACAAGGTCTCTCATTGAACTTGGAGGTCACCGATTTGGCTCAACTGGGGCCAGCGAGCTCCGGTGATCATCCCCCCCACCCCCGTCCCCATCAAGTGCTGGGGTTACAGAGGCACTCCTGCACCTGGCTTTATGTGAGTGTGGGGGATCTGAACTCAGGTCCCCATGTTTTAGAGCAGTCACCTTTGCCACGGAGCCATCTCTTCAGCCCCCCAAAACATTTAGCCTTAATCACTTCCTGATGACTATTTCCATTGCTACCATAATGAACTTGGCTTTGGATGAAACCTTTCCCCTTTTAGGATAGCTCTAGCTGGAGGGCATCTTAGGATCCTTTTGGAGCCCGGCATCTTCAGTAATCCCAGGAAGGCGGCAGTCCTGCAGCTCTGCCTTCCCCGGGGGTGCTGTAGAATCTTCCGGTGGGGTGGAACCAAGGGCAGCTTTCTCAGAAGGACCTTTCTAGAACTTTGACCGCCTGACACACTGAAGCTCTCCCTGCTGGGGTCCGGGCTGCTTACCTTTGCCATAATTTAAATGTATAAAAGTTTAATACAAGTTGTAGAAAAGTGTGCACATCATAGGCCACAGTTTTTGATTTGTCATTTTTTGCTGTGGCTGGTTTTTTAGACAGGGCCTCAATTCCCAGTTTCCATATTTTGAAAACCCTGTTCTCCATGTCCAGCTCCCCCAGGCTGGGATTACAGGCTTGTAAACTTGGTTTAGCCCTACTGGCTGGCCTTGGGACTCAGGGCTTTGTCAGTGTTAGGCAAACACTCTAGCAACTGAAGCACTTCCTTGTCCCCAACTTTGTTTTCTTTTATTCTGAGACAGAGTGTCACTATGTAGCCTAGGCTACCCTCAAAACTCATGATCCTTCTACCTGAGATTCCCAGGTACTGGTGTTACACACACAGGCCACCGTACTTGCTCATTTTCATCAGTTCAGTTTATCCTCCTGGCTGCTGTCAAAGTCTCAAGACTTTGCCTTAATTTCTCTTGTTATAGATGATGGGCATCAGTATTTTCATCGAAACTCAAGCTTCCTTTTCAGAGTCTTTGTTTATTTCTCTGTTATAGATGTGTGTGTGTGTGTGTGTTTTGTGTGTTGTGTGTGTATTGTGTGTGTGTGTGTGTGTGTGTGTGTGTGTGCGTGTTCATGCTCATGTATGGAGGTTGGAGGATAACTTTTACCTTTCTAAGGGTTATTCTTGTAGTCGAGACAGGGACTCTCTTTCTGCTATGCTGTATACCCTGTGCTAGCCAGGTGCTTCTGGTTGGTTCTCCCATTTCTGCAAACCCCAGGGGTTGACCTCAGCTTGTCGGGCTCTCAGGACAAGTGCTGCTGCCCCTGTTGGGTTTCCTGGGCCCGACTGTGGCGTCCTCTTGCTCTGACTTTGCATGTGCCCTCTCCTCTTCTTTAAGTTCTCTGTCTCATGGTATTTTATTTTCATTACCTCTTTAAAGGGCCAGTCCCCAAACACAGCCATACTCTCAGGTCCTGGGGTTTTGGGCTTTGGCATAGGAATGGACAGAGCCCAGTTCAGCACACATAGCTGTGGGCACCAGCACTAGGGTCAGCCATCTTCTTTCCCAGCATGCTTTCCCAGAACATCCTAGGTGCCTTCCCTCAGCAGGGCTTTCCAGTCTGATGCAGGGAGCACTGAGAGCCACACTTCCCCTCCACCACGCACCCCCCTCCACCGCACCCCTCCACCACGCACCCCTCCACCACGCTTCCCCTCCACCATGCTTCCCCTCCACCACACGCCCCTCCACCACACACCTGCTCTGCAGAGCTCAAGTCCACCCTCTCTCCAACTGCTTTGAAGACTATCGACTCTGGCTTCTGGTGTTGACTATTGCATTTATCTCCCGAGGCTGCTATAACAGATTGCTACAACCTGACGAGTTTGACACAACAGGAATTGATCTGTTCCCAGTTCTGGAAGCTGCAAATCTAAAAACCTAAATGTCAGCAGGGCTGCTGTTCCCTCCCGGGGCTCGGGTGGGATGAGGGTTGAGAATCTCACGTGGATGTGGCTGTTTCCATGCCGTGGCATGGGTATGGAGGTCAGAGGGCAACCTCGGCTACCAGTCCTCACTTTCTGTCTCGAGAAGGCTCTTTCTCCTGTTTGTTTTTCTGGGCAAACTGGTTGCGCGCTTGCAGGGACTCTCCTGTCTGTACCTCCTGACTTTCTGTAGGAATGCTGGGATTTTAGATGCTCACTGCACTGGGCAATCTCTCCACCCAGTGCATTCTGGGTGATGTTATTCCTTGTTCTTGCCCAGGTGCACTGGCTGGAGCCTGGAGTACCCTGCTGAACACGAATGGAAACAGTAGACACCCTCGTCCTGTTTCTGGGCTTGCGTCTTTCCATCGTGATGTTTGGTGTTGTAACAACAGGAAACTTATAGACGTTCTGCGTTGAGTGAGATGGTCCCCTTGTTGTTGTCAGTCAAGTGCTTTGCATCATAAGAGTACACCGGATTTTGTCAGATGTCTTTCTCTATCTGTTAGAGGATGGCGTGGCATGGCGTACTGTGATGTGTCACATTGACTGGTGTGTATTGAGTCAACCTTACAGTTCTGGGACAAATCCAATTTGATCAGATGTAAGTGCTTCTGTGTGCTGCTGGGTTTGGTAATATTTTAGATTTTGTTCTCACTTAATTTTTAAATTCTGTGTACACATGCTTGTTTGTGAGCACAGGTCGGAAGAGGGCACTGGATTCCTTGAATTGGAGTTCCAGCTGGTTGCGTATTGCCTGATGCAGGTGATGGGAACCAAACTCAGGTCCTCTGGAACAGCGGTCAATGCTTTTAAGCATTGAGAGTTTCCTCCAGCCCCCAGCGGGGCTACCTAGTAGCATCTTTGCGTCTACGCCCAGAATGGATACAGTCTGCAGTGTTCTTGTGATGCCTTTGCCTGATTTAATCCAAGGGCCGCATAATAAAGTGTCTTCTTCTTGTCTGTGTTTTGGAGATGTTTGTCAGTGTCTCAGAGGGACGCTGCTTGCTGGCTTGCTCAACATGGTTTGCCCAGCCTGCTTTCTTATAGAACCCAGGACTGTAAGCCTGGGGATGACGTCACCCACCTTGGGCTGGGCCCTTCCCCATCAACCACTAATTTAAAAAATGCCAGATGTTATGGAGGCATTTTCTCAAATAAGATTCCCTCCCAGATAACTCTAGCTTGTGTCAACTCGACCTAAGATCAGCCAGCACAGTCAGGATTGGTGTTGATTTCTCTTGTATTCCGTGTATCACCCGTGAGGCTGACTAGTGCATGGCTTCTGTCCTAAGGGCTACTTGGTCTGGTGCTGGGGCAGCCATTTCAGTGTTCTCATGGTCATTGCTGGGTGGCGTATCTTCCTCAATCCTTTCATTTTCACCCTCTCATTTTTATGTTTTGCATCGAGACTATCTTCTATCCTGTCATGGTGGCTCCTGCTCAAAACTGGGGAGACAGAGGCAAGGGAAGGTTATGAATTTGGGCCCAGCCGGAGCTACAGAGTAAGACCCCACCTCCTAAACAAACAAATGTCTCCTGTAAATAGCCTGTACTTGGCTTTTTAAAGTTCTGTTCTTTTAATCCCTGCTTTTTTGATTGTAGTTTCTAAGCACTTTATATTTAATACAATCACTCATGCAGGGGGAGTTTACTACATGTCTCAGTCTCCCCTTGCAAGCAGGTATTTTCCGGTGCATCATTTTACAGCCGCTTCCCTGTCCTGTTGCTCCCCTCACCTGCAGTCACCAGGCCTCTCCATGGCTCTTGCTCTGTAGTGCAACCGGGCCATGCATTAGTTCTATCTTAGTTTCCATGCGATTTCTGTAGTGATGGCATCGACTCACACCAGTAGTGTAGGAGGGCTCTTCTTTTCCATATTCTCGCCAGCATTCCTCGTTATTATTGTCGCTTTAAGACAGGATCGCTCAAACTTTATTGTTGTTATTGTTTCGAGGCACAGTTTCTCTGTGTAGTTTCGCCTATCCTGAAACTTGCTCTGTAGACCCCAAAGACCTCTGTAGACCAGGTTGGCCTCAAACTCAAGAGATCTACCTGCCTCTGCCTCCCCAGTGCTGGGATTAAAGGTGTGCACCACCACCTCCCAGCTATGGGTCGCTCAAACTTTCTAGCTCTGGTTTTACTGAGACTCTTAACCCTCTCTCTCTGCCCTACCTCCTGAGTGTGTGTACAAGGTGTGTACCCCCTATCCAGATTATTAATTTTTAAA